>NC_136345.1:4600335-4612835 GCF_964198595.1 Lampetra fluviatilis | reverse complement strand
ACAACAACAACAACCGCCATTCGCCACTAAGTGGCGGTGACGTCACCACGACGCTTGTGCCAGGCCATGTGCACCCTGAGGCCACGTGAAGTGTCGAACGCCCGCTGGCAGGAGGTCACGGGGCAGACCCAGCAGGTGCCACGGGTCGACTGACCGAGATGACCGAGATGACTGGCTGATGCACCACCTGTGCCCCCTACTGTGCCAACTTGCTGTGCTTTAGCCACCCGGCGCTCCGCTCGTTGTTGTGAGCGTCGCTCCTCCGCCCTCCGTTGTTGTTGGAGGGCGACTGCCTCCAACTGCCCAGTAGCGTCCTTCACGAGCCTCCTCCACTGAGGCCGATCTTGACACCGCTGGTACCAGTCATCGACAAGTCCACTCAGCTCCACGTCCTCCTGTACCACATCACTCCATCTCTTCTCTAGCCCGTGCCGCGCCCGTTTAGCCCCCTCGATCCGGCCGAACAAAAGCTGTTTAGGCATGCGGTGGCTGGGCATGCGGGCTACATGACCCAGCCAACGCAGCCTTGCCTGCCGGAGGAGCTCACTGATGGGACTTTGCCCAGATCTTTCAAGGACTTGTGAGCTCCTCACACAATCCAGCCTGGTTAAACCCAGGATGGATCGTAGGCAGGCCAGCCTAAATGTTTCCAACCGGCGAAGATGCTCCACTAGGGGGGTCCACGTTTCGCAAGCGTAGAGAAGGGAGGGAATGACCGTGGCCGAGAAGACCTGAAGCTTCGTGCGGAGCGACAGACCAGGTAGCTTCCACACAGCGTTACGCAACCGATGAAAAGATATTGCCGCTCGACTGATTCGGAGTGAGACCTCTGCTGATAAACTGGAGCCGGTCATAAGCACACTGCCCAGGTATGGGAAACTCTCCACTCTCTCAACAACTGCCCCATCACCGATTGGGAGTTGTGGGGGTGGAGTGCCCGATGGTACAAAATACCCAGGCAGGTGCTTAGTTTTGGTGGGGCTGATGGTAAGGCCCCACCTCTTAGTGGCACGCTCCAGTCTCAGCAGCAGCGTCTCCAACTCCTCCTCTGAATGAGCAGCAATAACCAAGTCATCGGCATACATAACGTGGTTGACCAATAGGGAGCCATCCCTTGATCGCACCCGGGCGTCGATCAGCCTCCCATTATATCTGTACCAAATGGTAATTCCCCCGGTACAGCCATTGAAGGCTTCACGAACTACGCAGTCGAAATAGATGTTAAATAATGTGGGAGCCAGAGGACATCCCTGTCGCACCCCAAGGTGTACAGGGAAAGGCTCCGACTCCCGGCCACGTAGTTTTACCCGGGCCCGCTCACCATCATGAAGGTCCTTAATGATCGTGAGCAGAGGGTCAGGGACTCCGAAAGCACGAAGAACACAGACACACACACACAGACACACACAGACACATACACACACAGACACACACACACAGACACACACACACACACAGACACATAAACACACACACACAGACACACACACACACAGACACACACACACAGTCACACACACACAGACACACACACACAGTCACACACACACATACACACACACAGACACACAAACACACACAGACACACACAGACACACACACACACAGACACACACACACAGACTCACCTCGCACCCCTTGGCGAGTGCGAATCCGCCTCCCAGGAGCAGAACGATGTTCCAGGGCATGGAGCGCTGCACAGAGCCCCACTCCAGCAGACACGTGCTGGGAGCTACACACAGACACAGACAAAGATCCCCCGTGTAGCCTTAACAGACTGTGGGGGCAAGTGCTGTTCGCGAGCACCTATGAAGGCCGGAACGGCACACGAGGGGGTGGGTGGCCAGCACCACGCCCGACCGCCTTTGTCTCCCCAGTGGCGATGTTTACTACACACCGCACCAGGTACTCATTTGAGGCTGAGTCGACCTAGGGGAGGCCCAGGACCGGTTCAGATAATCGCCACTGGTGTTGGCCGTGAGCGGGAATCGAACTCGGGTCGCCGGGTTCATAGCATAGCGCTAACCACTACACCCACCGCTCCCCACGTTCACACACGCATACACACACTAACACACACAGACACACAGACACACACAACAACAACAACAACCACCATTCACCACTAAGTGGCGGTGACAACACTACGGAGACACAGAGACACACAGAGCCAAAGAGATACACAGAGACACATATACGCACAGACACACAGAGACACACAGAGACAGAGAGAGAGAGACACGCATATTACCGCTACCCACATAGACTCACTCACTCTATCCTCCCTACGCAGACTTCCACCCACTCCATCCCACCCACCAACCGTCCTCTGTTCCCCACTCAGCCACAGACTCACTCACCCACCCACTCACTCACTCACCCACTCACTACCTCACCCACTCACCCACTCACCCACTCACTCACCCACTCACCCACCCACCCACCCACTCACCCACCCACTCACTCACTCACCCACTCACCCACCCACCCACCCACCCACTCACCCACTCACTCACTCACTCACTCACCCACTCACCCACCCACTCACCCACCCACCCATTCACCCACTCACTCACCCACTCACTCACCCACCCACCCACCCATCCACATACTCACCCACCCACCCATTCACCCACCCACTCACTCACTCACCCACTCACCCACCCACTCACTCACTCACCCACCCACTCACTCACCAACCCACCCACTCACTCACCAACCCACCCACTCACTCACCAACCCACCCACTCACTCACTCACTCACCCACCCACCCACCCACTCACCCACCCACCCACCCACTCACCCACCCACCCACTCACCCACCCACCCACCCACTGACTCTCCTACCCACCCACCCACTCACCCACCCACTCACCCACCCACTCACTCACTCACCCACTCACTCACTCACTCACCCACCCACCCACCCACCCACCCACCCACTCACCCACCCACCCACCCACTCACCCACCCACTCAGTCACCCACTCACTCACCCACCCACTCACCCACCCACCCACTCACCCACCCACTCACTCACCCACCCACTCACCCACTCACCCACCCACTCACTCACCCACCCATCCACATACTCACCCACCCACCCACTCACCCACCCACTCACCCACTGACTCTCCTACCCACCCACTCACCCACCCACCCACTCACCCACCCACTCACCCACCCACTCACCCACCCACTCACCCACTCACCCACTCACTCACCCACCCACTCACCCACCCACCCACCCACTCACTCACCCACTCACCCACTCACCCACCCACTCACTCACCCACCCATCCACATACTCACCCACCCACCCACTCACTCACCTCACCCACCCACCCACTGACTCTCCTACCCACCCACTCACCCACCCACTCACCCACCCACCCACACACTCACCCACCCACTCACCCACCCACTCACCCACCCACTCACCCACCCACTCACCCACCCACCCACCCACTCACTCACCCACTCACCCACTCACCCACCCACTCACTCACTCACTCACCCACCCATCCACATACTCACCCACCCACCCACTCACTCACCTCACCCACCCACCCACTGACTCTCCTACCCACCCACCCACTCACCCACTCACCCACCCACTCACCCACCCACCCACTCACCCACCCACTCACCCACCCACCGTCTCCCCGTGGCGTGGACTGCCCTGACCACAGGTTGTGTAAGAAGTGCGGTGGCCTCGCCGGAACCACGAAGAGGGACAGCGACACCAAGATGGCCGCCGTGGCGTCCGACACGAAGCTGCATGGCGGAGACACGGGGGGAGGGAGGGGGGGGAGACACGGGGGAGACACGAGGGAGACACGGGGGAGACACGAGGGAGACACGGGGGAGACACGGGGGAGACACGGGGGAGACACGGGGGAGACACGAGGGAGACACGGGGGAGACACGAGGGAGACACGGGGGAGACACGGGGGAGACACGGGGGAGACACGGGGGAGACACGGGGGAGACACGGGGGAGACACGGGGTCACAGCGAGAGACGGGGGAGACACGAGGGAGACACGGGGAGACACGGGGGAGACACGGGGGAGACACGGGGAGACACGGGGGAGACACAGGGGAGACACGTGGTCACAGCGAGAGACGGGGGAGACACGGGGAGACACGGGGAGACACGGGGTCACAGCGAGAGACGGGGGAGACACGGGGGAGACACGGGGAGACACGGGGGAGACACGGGGGAGACACGGGGGAGACACGGGGGAGACACGGGGAGACACGGGGAGACACGGGGGAGACACGGGGTCACAGCGAGAGACGGGGGAGACACGAGGAAGACACGGGGGAGACACGGGGTCACAGCGAGAGACGGGGGAGACACGGGGAGACACGGGGGAGACACGGGGTCACAGCGAGAGACGGGGGAGACACGGGGGAGACACGGGGAGACACGGGGGAGACACGGGGTCACAGCGAGAGACGGGGGAGACACGGGGAGACACGGGGGAGACACGGGGTCACAGCGAGAGACGGGGGAGACACGGGGAGACACGGGGGAGACACGGGGTCACAGCGAGAGACGGGGGAGACACGAGGGAGACACGGGGGAGACACGGGGGAGACACGGGGGAGACACGGGGAGACACGGGGGAGACACGGGGGAGACACGGGGTCACAGCGAGAGACGGGGGAGACACGAGGGAGACACGGGGAGACACGGGGGAGACACGGGGGAGACACGGGGGAGACACGGGGGAGACACGGGGGAGACACGAGGGAGACACGGGGGAGACACGGGGAGACACGGGGGAGACACGAGGGAGACACGGGGAGACACGGGGGAGACACGGGGAGACACGGGGGAGACACGGGGGAGACACGGGGGAGACACGGGGAGACATGGGGGAGACACGGGGGAGACACGGGGAGACACGGGGGAGACACGAGGGAGACACGGGGAGACACGGGGGAGACACGGGGGAGACACGAGGGAGACACGGGGGAGACACGGGGAGACACGGGGGAGACACGGGGGAGACACGGGGGAGACACGGGGGAGACACGGGGTCACAGCGAGAGACGGGGGAGACACGGGGGAGACACGGGGAGACACGGGGGAGACACGAGGGAGACACGGGGGAGACACGGGGAGACACGGGGGAGACACGGGGGAGACACGGGGGAGACACGGGGGAGACACGAGGGAGACACGGGGGAGACACGGGGGAGACACGGGGGAGACACGGGGTCACAGCGAGAGACGGGGGAGACACGGGGAGACACGGGGGAGACACGGGGGAGACACGGGGGAGACACGGGGGAGACACGGGGTCACAGCGAGAGACGGGGGAGACACGGGGAGACACGAGGGAGACACGGGGGAGACACGGGGGAGACACGGGGTCACAGCGAGAGACGGGGGAGACACGGGGAGACACGGGGGAGACACGGGGTCACAGCGAGAGACGGGGGAGACACGGGGGAGACACGGGGGAGACACGGGGAGACACGGGGGAGACACGGGGTCACAGCGAGAGACGGGGGAGACACGGGGAGACACGGGGGAGACACGGGGTCACAGCGAGAGACGGGGGAGACACGAGGGAGACACGGGGGAGACACGGGGGAGACACGGGGGAGACACGGGGTCACAGCGAGAGACGGGGGAGACACGAGGGAGACACGGGGAGACACGGGGGAGACACGGGGAGACACGAGGGAGACACGGGGGAGACACGGGGGAGACACGGGGGAGACACGGGGTCACAGCGAGAGACGGGGGAGACACGGGGAGACACGAGGGAGACACGGGGGAGACACGGGGGAGACACGGGGTCACAGCGAGAGACGGGGGAGACACGGGGAGACACGGGGAAGACACGGGGTCACAGCGAGAGACGGGGGAGACACGGGGGAGACACGGGGAGACACGGGGGAGACACGGGGTCACAGCGAGAGACGGGGGAGACACGGGGAGACACGGGGGAGACACGGGGTCACAGCGAGAGACGGGGGAGACACGAGGGAGACACGGGGGAGACACGGGGGAGACACGGGGGAGACACGGGGGAGACACGGGGTCACAGCGAGAGACGGGGGAGACACGAGGGAGACACGGGGAGACACGGGGGAGACACGGGGAGACACGAGGGAGACACGGGGAGACACGGGGGAGACACGGGGGAGACACGGGGGAGACACGGGGGAGACACGAGGGAGACACGGGGAGACACGGGGAGACACGGGGGGGACACGGGGAGACACGGGGGAGACACGAGGGAGACACGGGGAGACACGGGGAAGACACGGGGGAGACACGAGGGAGACACGGGGAGACACGGGGGAGACACGGGGAGACACGGGGGAGACACGGGGGAGACACGGGGAGACACGGGGGAGACACGGGGGAGACACGGGGGAGACACGGGGGAGACACGGGGAGACACGGGGAGACACGGGGGAGACACGGGGGGGACACGGGGAGACACGGGGGAGACACGGGGGAGACACGGGGGGGACACGGGGAGACACGGGGGAGACACGGGGGGGACACGGGGGAGACACGGGGGAGACACGGGGGAGACACGAGGGAGACACGGGGAGACACGGGGGAGACACGGGGAGACACGGGGGAGACACGGGGGAGACACGGGGGAGACACGGGGGAGACACGAGGGAGACACGGGGGAGACACGGGGAGACACGGGGGAGACACGAGGGAGACACGGGGGAGACACGGAGGAGACACGAGGGAGACACGGGGTCACAGCGAGAGACGGGGGAGACACGGGGGAGACACGGGGGAGACACGGGGGAGACACGGGGGAGACACGAGGAAGACACGGGGGAGACACGGGGTCACAGCGAGAGACGGGGGAGACACGAGGGAGACACGGGGAGACACGGGGAGACATGGGGGAGACACGGGGGAGACACGGGGGAGACACGGGGGAGACAGGAGGTCACAGCGCGAGACGGGCAGTGTCGAGTCCAAGGTCAGTATTGGGTCTCTATGAGTGTGGGTCTCTCTGGGTCTCTATGAGTCTGCAGAAACACGCATTTAGAGTGCACTATCTGGTCTTCATGAGTGTGGGTCTCTGTGGGTCTCTATGATTCTGGGCCTTTATGAGTGTGGGTCTCTGTGGGACTCTATGGATCTTTATGAGCATATGTCTTTGTGGGTCTCTGCATGTCTCTATGAGTCTCTGGGGCTATGCGTCTCTATGAGTATGGGTCTCTGTGAGTCTCTATGGGTCTCTGTGAGTCTCTATGGGTCTCTATGGGTCTCTGTGAGTCTCTGTGGGTCTCTGTGAGTCTCTATGGATCTCTGTGAGTCTCTATGGATCTCTGTCAGTCTCTCTGGGTCTCTATGAGTCTCTGTGGGTCTCTGAGTCTCTGTGGGTCTCTGTGGGTCTCTGTGAGTCTCTATGGGTCTCTGTGAGTCTCTATGGGTCTCTGTAAGCCTCTATGAGTCTCTGTGAGTCTCTATGGGTCTCTGTGAGTCTCTATGAGTCTCTATGGGTCTATATGAGTCTCTGGATCTCTGTGAGTCTCTATGGATCTCTGTCAGTTTCTATGAGTCTATACGAGTCTATATGATTCTCTGGATCTAAGTGAGTCTATATGAGTCTCTATGGGTCTCTGTGAGTCTCTATGGGTCTTTATGAGTCTCTGCATTTTTGTGAGTCTATATGAGTCTCTGGATCTAAGTGAGTCTCTGTGGATCTCTATGAGTCTCAATGGATCTCTGTGAGTCTCTATGAGTCTATATGATTCTCTGGATCTTAGTGAGTCTATTTGAGTCTCTATGAGTCTATATGAGTCTCTATGGATCTCTGTGAGTCTCTATGAGTCTATGTGAGTCTCTGTGAGTCTCCATGAATCTCTGTAAGTCTCTATGAGTCTAGATGAGTCTCTGGATCGAAGTGAGTCTCTGTAAGTCTCTATGAGTCTATATGAGTCTCTATGGATCTCTGTGAGTCTCTATGAGTCTCTGCGAGTCTTTATGGGTCTCTATGAGTCTCTGGATCTATGTGAGTCTCTATGAGTCTAGATGAGTCTATATGAGTCTTTATAAGTCTGTGAGTCTCTATCAGTCTCTGTGAGTCTATGTGAGTCTCTGGATCTCTGTGTGCCTCTATGAGTCTATGTGAGTCTATGTGAGTCTCTATGAGTCTATGTGAGTCTCTATGAGTCTCTGTGAGTCTATGTGAGTCTCTATGAGTCTCTGTGAGTCTCTATAAGTCTCTGCGAGTCTCTGTGGATCTCTATGAGTCTATGTGAGTCTCTGTGAGTCTCTGTGAGTCTCTATGTGAGTCTCTGGATCTCTGTGAGTCTCTGTGAGTCTCTGTGAGTCTCTGTGGATCTCTGTGAGTCTCTGTGAGTCTCTATGAGTCTCTGTGAGTCTCTGTGAGTCTCTATGGATCTCTGTGTGCCTCTATGAGTCTATGTGAGTCTCTATGAGTCTCTGTGAGTCTATGTGAGTCTCTATGAGTCTCTGTGAGTCTCTGCGGATCTCTGTGTGCCTCTATGAGTCTCTGCGAGTCTCTGTGGATCTCTATGAGTCTCTGTGAGTCTCTGTGAGTCTCTATGAGTCTCTGTGAATCTATGTGAGTCTATGTGAGTCTCTATGAGTCTCTGTGAGTCTATATAAGTCTCTGCGAGTCTCTGTGGATCTCTATGAGTCTATGTGAGTCTCTGGATCTCTGTGTGCCTCTATGAGTCTCTGTGAGTCTCTATGAGTCTCTGTGAGTCTATGTGAGTCTCTATGAGTCTCTGTGAGTCTCTATGAGTCTCTGTGAGTCTCTATGAGTCTCTGTGAGTCTATGTGAGTCTCTATGAGTCTCTGTGAGTCTCTATGGATCTCTGTGTGCCTCTATGAGTCTATGTGAGTCTCTATGATCTCTGTGAGTCTCTGTGGATCTCTATGAGTCTATGTGAGTCTCTATGAGTCTCTATGAGTCTCTGTGGATCTCTATGAGTCTCTGTGAGTCTCTGTGAGTCTCTGTGAGTCTCTATGAGTCTCTATGAGTCTATGTGAGTCTCTGTGAGTCTCTGTGAGTCTCTGTGAGTCTCTGTGTGCCTCACCTGCTCTTCGCCTGCATGAGAGCCTGGGCCCAGCCCGTGATGAAGCCCGGCTCCCGAGTGAGCCACAGCGCGGCGAGCAGGGCAAAGTGAGCCGCCACGCACGCCTCGGCCCAGCTCACCGCTCCGAGCCGCGAGTACTCCTGGCGCAGAACGGACGTGGCTGCTCTCTCGCCTTGCTCGGCCCGATCCTCCTCCTCCACCTGCTCCTCCTCATCCTCCTCCACATGGCTCCGATTCTCTCCCTCCACGTCCACCTCGTGGCCGTGATGATGATTGTCCCGACAATCCTCCACCTCCTCCTCATCCTCCACGTGGCTCCGATTCTCTCCCTCCACGTCCACCTCGTGGCCGTGATGATGATTCTTCTCTCGACCACCCCCCTCCATCTCCTCCTGCTGCTGCTGCTGATGCTGCTGATACTTCTTTCTCCCCCTCTTCTTCCTCTTCCTGCATCCCAGCGACGAGCAGAAACTGTGTGTGGGGGGGGGGGGTGATGGATATGAGGTGAGAAACGAGCCGTGCCCCTTACAACAGGCAGTCATTGACTTACGAACGCCACCCAGCGCTTACTATCCACAACCCACACTTACGAACGCCACCCACACTTACGAACACCACCCACACTTGCGAACGCCACCCACACTTGCGAACGCCACCCACACTTACGAACGCCACCCACACTTACGAACGCCACCCACACTTGCGAACGCCACCCACACTTACGAACGCCACCCACACTTGCGAACGCCACCCACACTTGCGAACACCACCCACACTTGCGAACGCCACCCACACTTGCGAACACCACCCACACTTGCGAACACCACCCACACTTACGAACGCCACCCACACTTGCGAACGCCACCCACACTTGCGAACACCACCCACACTTGCGAACGCCACCCACACTTGCGAACACCACCCACACTTGCGAACGCCACCCACACTTGCGAACGCCACCCACACTTGCGAACACCACCCACACTTGCGAACACCACCCACACTTGCGAACGCCACCCACACTTGCGAACGCCACCCACACTTGCGAACACCACCCACACTTACGAACGCCACCCACACTTGCGAACACCACCCACACTTACGAACGCCACCCACACTTGCGAACACCACCCACACTTACGAACACCACCCTCACTTACGAACACCACCCTCACTTACGAACGCCACCCACACTTGCGAACACCACCCACACTTACGAACGCCACCCACACTTACGAACACCACCCACACTTACGAACACCACAACCCACACTTACGAACACCACCCACACTTACGAACACCACCCACACTTACGAACACCACCCACACTTACGAACGCCACCCACACTTGCGAACACCACCCACACTTACGAACGCCACCCACACTTGCGAACGCCACCCACACTTACGAACACCACCCACACTTGCGAACACCACCCACACTTGCGAACACCACCCACACTTACGAACACCACCCACACTTGCGAACACCACCCACACTTGCGAACACCACCCACACTTGCGATCCACAACCCACACTTACGAACGCCACCCACACTTGCGAACGCCACCCACACTTGCGAACACCACCCACACTTACGAACACCACCCACACTTACGAACGCCACCCACACTTACGAACACCACCCACACTTGCGAACACCACCCACACTTGCGAACACCACCCACACTTACGAACACCACAACCCACACTTGCGAACGCCACCCACACTTGCGAACGCCACCCACACTTGCGAACACCACCCACACTTGCGAACACCACCCACACTTACGAACACCACCCACACTTGCGAACACCACCCACACTTACGAACACCACCCACACTTACGAACGCCACCCACACTTACGGACACCACCCACACTTACGAACACCACCCACACTTACGAACACCACCCACACTTGCGAACACCACCCACACTTACGGACACCACCCACACTTACGAACACCACCCACACTTACGAACACCACCCACACTTGCGAACACCACCCACACTTACGATCCACAACCCACACTTGCGAACGCCACCCCGTGCTTACGGTTTTTCCCTTCACATTTAGAATCACCGCGTGTTCAGAGCATTTGACTGCTGCTATAAATGCCCACGTGATGATGATATCAGCCACGTGGTTGAGTTGCTATCATTTGTGTTGGCCAGGTGGCGTCTGACAATAGGGCTACACAGTAGATCAGTGGGGCCTTCATCCTGATACAACAAACACCGTTCAGTTGTAGTGTGGGTCTCTGTGAGTGTGGGTTTCTGTGAGTGTGGGTCTCTATGAGTGTGGGTCTCTGTGGGTCTCTGTGAGTGTGGGTCTCTGTGAGTGTGGGTGTCTGTGAGTGTGGGTTTCTATGAGTGTGGGTCTCTGTGGGTCTCTGTGAGTGTGGGTCTCTGTGAGTGTGGGTCTCTATGAGTGTGGGTTTCTATGAGTGTGGGTCTCTATGAGTGTGGGTCTCTGTGGGTGTGGGTGTCTGTGAGTGTGGGTTTCTATGAGTGTGGGTCTCTGTGAGTGTGGGTCTCTGTGGGTCTCTGTGAGTGTGGGTCTCTGTGAGTGTGGGTCTCTGTGAGTGTGGGTCTCTGTGGGTCTCTGTGAGTGTGGGTCTCTGTGGGTGTGGGTCTCTGTGAGTGTGAGTCTCTGTGAGTGTGAGTCTCTGTGGGTGTCTATGGGACTCTGTGGGTGTCTGTGGGTGGAGCTGCTCACTCTGTGCCCAGGAAGAGCGAGTGGAGCCACATCCAGGCTGCACTCAGCATGATCACCGTCACGGGCAGAGAGAAAGCCATCCAGGCTGCAAAGCTCACCACACCGCCATTGCCTGGGAAGAGCCTGAGGACACATCGTGACACGCACACAGTGACACAGTGACACACAGTAACACACACACACACAGTGACACACACACACAGTGACACACAGTGACACACACACACAGTGACACACACACACAGTGACACACACACAGTGACACACACACAGTGACACACAGTGACACACACACAGTGACACACACACAGTGACACACACACACAGTGACACACACACAGTGACACACAGTAACACACACACACACAGTGACACACACACACAGTGACACACAGTGACACACACACACAGTGACACACACACACAGTGACACACACACAGTGACACACAGTGACACACACACAGTGACACACACACACAGTGACACACACACAATGACACACACACAGTGACACACAGTGACACACACACAGTGACACACAGTGACACACACACAGTGACACACACACAGTGACACACAGTGACACACAGTGACACACACACAGTGACACACACAGTTACACACACTGACACACAGTGACACACACACAGTACACACACACAGTGACACAGTGACACACACACAGTGACACACACACAGTGACA
>NC_136345.1:4535335-4597835 GCF_964198595.1 Lampetra fluviatilis | reverse complement strand
CGCTTGCACAAGACGCTGCCCGAGGGGGAAGGGGGGGAAGTCGCGAATTGGACAAAATGAGGACGCTGCTAACGGAAACTCAACAAGTTAATTTTTACTGCATTTAACTTCATTTAACTTTGTATAGATTAATGTAATATAACCCTTACGAGATTAGTAACATAGGATACGTTTAAACTAACAGTAACTTTGTAAAGTTGGTAACTTATATTTCGATGTAAAGCTTTCGTGACTGCAGGGATTCATCTTCTTGGTTCTTTCGGTAAAGTCACGTAGAAGGGAAATAATAAAGTAATAACAAATAAAACATAATAAAAATAAAACTTAATAAAATAATAAAATTAAAACATGATAAAATAATAAAAATAAAACTTAATAAAATACAAAAATAGAACATAATAAAATACAATTCTCAAACATAATAAAATGCAATTGTGAGAATTGTATTTAATTTCGATTTAAAGCTTTCGTGACTGCAGGGATTCATCTTCTTGGTTCTTTCGGTAAAGTCACGTAGAAGGGAAATAATAAAATAAAAAAAATAAAACATAATAAAATACAATTCTCACGACGTTTCGGCCACAACGCAAGCAGCCGTCCTCAGGTCCTCAGGTGGAGAACAGGTCATCACTCATAGAGACCCTTACTCAGAGACCTGTAGATACCCAGTGGCCCACTGAGACCCACAGAGAAAGACCCATACAGACCCCCCAGAGAACGATACTCAAAGAGACCCACAGAGACCCATAGAGACTCATATAGAGCCTCATATAGACTGATAGAGACTCACAGAGACCCATAGAGACTCACATAGACCCAAAGACACTCATAAAGACTCACAGAGACTCACAGAGATCCAGAAACGTGTTAAGACTGAGACTCACAGAGACTCATAGAGACCCATACTCGCCCAGAGTCATACTAAGACTTTGTTTATTGTGCCAGGTCAAGTCCGAATGAGTTGCCAAGTAGCTCTAGTTCTGAAGGAACCTCGCCATCACAAATAATAGAAGCTCAGCCAACTTACCCACTCACCCACACACTCACCCACACACTCACCCACACACTCACCCACACACTCACACACACACTCACCCACCCACCCACCCACCCACACACTCACCCACCCATTCACTCACATACTCACTCACCCAAACACCCACCCACCCACTCACCCACCCACTCACCCACACACTCACCCACCCACATACTCACTCACCCAAACACCCATCCAACCACTCACCCACCCACTCACCCACACACTCACCCACCCATTCACCCACATATTCACTCACCCAAACACCCATCCACCCACTCACCCACCCACTCACCCAGATATTCACCCACATCACTCACCCACACACCCACACACCCACGCACCCACCCACCCACTCATCCACCCACCCACCCACCCGCACACCCACCCGCTCACCCGCCTACACGCTCACCCGCCCACCCGCTCAACCGCCCACCCGCTCAACCGCCCACCCGCTCACTCGCCCACCCGCTCACTTGCCCACCCGCTCAACCGCCCACCCGCTCACCCACAAACCCGCCCACCCACACACTCGCCCACCCACACATTCGCCCACCCACCAATCCGCTCAACCACCCACCCGCTCAACCACCCACCCGCTCACCCACCCACCCACCCACTCACTCACCCACCTTTTGAGACGTCCACCACCACCTCCTCCTCATTCTGCAACTCCGAGTCAGAGCCTTCGAACGACAAATTTGCAAAGCTGTGCATCTGCACCTGATGATCATGATCATCATGATCATCATGATTATCAGCATCATGATCTCGCTGTTGCTGATGCCGCTGCTGCTGATGCTGCTGATGATGCTGCTGATGCTGCTGCTTCTGCTGATCTTTCTGCTGCTGATGATGATGATTGTGATGCTGCTGCTGCTGATGATCATAATCATGATCTTGCTGATGCTGCTGATCTTTCTGCTCCTGCTGCTGCTGATGATGATCTTGCTGCTGCTGCTGATGATGATGATGATGATCTTGCTGCTGATGCTGCTGCGGCTGATGCTGGTGAAGCTGCTGCAAAACGGCCTCGCTGATGGGCATCATCATGGCGGTGGTGGCGGTGTTGTTGATCCACATCGACAGGAAGGCGGTGGCCAGCATGAAACCCATCATCAACCTGGGGGGAGGTAAAGCGTGGCACTTGTGGTGATGACGGTGAAGAAGATGTTGGTGGTGATGTTGGTGGTGGTGATGGTGGTGATGATAGTCCCGCAAAAGCAACCCCCTACCTCCTCGTTGTGCCGGACGGGCAACGCTGTTGTGGACAATGCTGTGGGGGGAGGGCTAATTCCGATTTGCCTTCTCCCCCATGGCGTCTGTGACCACCACAGCGGCCAAATGGGGGCTCTGGACAGGTGCGAGGGGGCTGGAAACCCCTCCACCTTCAATAAATTACCACAAAACCAAGTAAAAATATCTAATGAATAAGCTTGTGCCGCAGGCCCCGGGGGGACAGGCGTCTATGACGTCTCCTGGCCAAACCCCATTTGGTGGAGCCAGGAGATTGAATTTTTACCCTCGCGGCTCCGAATACGGAGGAGAGGCTGCCACTCCTCAGTCGGGAGCTGGACCAGTACCGCCTGGATCTCTGTGGCATTCAGGAGGTCCGGTGGAGCGGCTCTGGCTCCTGCCACCATGGGGGGTGGACAGTCCTCTACTCGGGGCAGGAGGCTGCCAAACAACAGGGAGTGGCTCTTCTTCTGAACAAAATAATGAAGGGGGCGTGGGAGCGTGGCGGTGAGGTGTGGGAAGCTGTAAGCCCCCAGGCTACTTTGGGCTCGCCTTGTTGATGATGGTGGTGGTGATGATGATGGTGGTGATGATGGTGGTGGTGATGGTGGTGATGGTGGTGGTGATGGCGGTGGTCGTGATGGTGGTGGCGGTGATGATGATGTTGATGACAATGTTGATGATGGTGGTGATGATGTTGAGAACAATGTTCATGATGATGGTGGTGGTGGTGATGATGGTGATGGTGGTGGTGATGGTGGTGGTGATGGTGGTGATGATGGTGATGATGTTGATGGTGATGGTGGTGATGGTGGTGGTGATGATGGTGATGGTGGTGATGGTGGTGATGATGGTGATGGTGATGATGTTGGTGGTGATGGTGGTGATGATGGTGATGATGAGGTTGGTGATGGTGATGATGGTGGTGATGGTGGTGATGTTGGTAGCGATGATGGTAATGATGTTGGTGGTGATGATGGTAATGATGTTGGTGGTGATGATGATGGTGATGATGATGATGTTGGTGGTGATGCCATCACCTGGCCGGCTTGACCCCCACGGCGAGCAGCACCCTCAGAGCGAGGCGACGGTGAAGGCCGCAGTCCTGGACAGCGACGGCGACCATCAGACCCCCCACGAACAGCATCACCGTGTCCCGCAGATACTGCATACACACCTGGTGCCATCACCATCACCACCATCATCACCATCACCATCATCATCATCACCACCATCATCACCACCATCACCACCATCATCATCACCATCATCACCACCACCATCACCACCATCACCACCATCATCACCATCATCACCATCACCATCACCACCATCACCAACATCATCACCATCACCACCATCACCAACATCATCACCACCATCATCACCGTGTCCCGCAGGTACTGCATACACACCTGGTACCATCACCACCACCATCACCATCACCACCATCACCAACATCATCACCATCATCACCACCATCATCACCGTGTCCCGCAGGTACTGCATACACACCTGGTACCATCACCACCACCATCACCATCATCATCACCATCAACCCCATCATCACCATCACCATCACCACCATCACCACCATCACCACCATCACCACCATCATCACCACCATCATCACCACCATCACCATCACCACCATCACCATCACCACCATCACCACCATCATCACCACCATCACCATCACCACCATCATCACCACCATCACCACCATCATCACCACTACCACCACTATCACGGTGTCCCGCAGGTACTGCATACACACCTGGTATCATCACCACCATCATCACCATCATCACCATCACCACCATCACCACCACCACCATCACCACCACCACTACCGTCACCACTACCACCATCATTATCACCATCACCACCACCACTACCACCATCATCATCACCATCATCATCATCATTACCACTATCACCACCATCCTCACCACCATCATCACCATCATCGTCACCACCACCATCATCACCATCACCACCATCATCACTATCAAGGTGGTGAGGTTGGGTGGTGAGGTGAGGGTGGTGAGGTGAGGTTGGGGTGGTGAGGTTGGGGTGGTAAGGGTGGTGAGGTGAGGCTGGGGTGGTGAGGGTGGTGAGGTGAGGCTGGGGTGGTGAGGCTGGGGTGGTGAGGCTGGGGTGGTGAGGCTGGGGTGGTGAGGCTATGGTGGTGAGGTGAGTGTGGTGAGGCTGGGGTGGTGAGGCTGGGGTGGTGAGGGTGGGGTGGTGAGGCTGGGGTGGTGAGGCTATGGTGGTGAGGTGAGTGTGGTGAGGCTGGGGTGGTGAGGCTGGGGTGGTGAGGCTATGGTGGTGAGGCTGTGGTGGTGAGGTGAGGTGAGGTGAGGGTGGTGAGTCTACGGTGTTGAGTCTACGGTGTTGAGTCTTTGGTGGTGAGTCTACGTTGGTGAGTCTACGGTGGTGAGTCTACGGTGGTGAGTCTACGGTGTTGAGTCTTTGGTGGTGAGTCTAGGCTGGTGAGTCTACGCTGGTGAGTCTACGGTGTGAGTCTACGGTGGTGAGTCTACGGTGTTGAGTCTACGGTGGTGAGTCTACGGTGTGAGTCTACGGTGGTGAGTCCACGGTGTGAGTCTACGGTGGTGAGTCTACGTTGGTGAGTCTACGGTGGTGAGTCTACGGTGGTGAGTCCACGGTGTGAGTCTACGGTGTGAGTCTACGGTGGTGAGTCTACGGTGGTGAGTCTACGGTGTTGAGTCTACGGTGGTGAGTCTACGGTGTGAGTCTACGGTGGTGAGTCCACGGTGTGAGTCTACGGTGGTGAGTCTACGTTGGTGAGTCTACGGTGGTGAGTCTACGGTGGTGAGTCCACGGTGTGAGTCTACGGTGTGAGTCTACGGTGTGAGTCTACGGTGTGAGTCTACGGTGGTGAGTCTACGTTGGTGAGTCTACGGTGGTGAGTCCACGGTGTGAGTCTACGGTGTGAGTCTACGGTGGTGAGTCTAGGCTGGTGAGTCTACGTTGGTGAGTCTATGGTGGTGAGTCTACGGTGGTGAGTCTAGGCTGGTGAGTCTACGGTGGTGAGTCTAGGCTGGTGAGTCTACGTTGGTGAGTCTATGGTGGTGAGTCTACGGTGTGAGGCTAGGCTGGTGAGTCTACGTTGGTGAGTCTACGGTGTTGAGTCTACGGTGTTGAGTCTACGGTGGTGAGTCTACGGTGGTGAGTCTACGGTGGTGAGTCTACGTTGGTGAGTCTACGGTGGTGAGTCTACGTTGGTGAGTCTACGGTGGTGAGTCTAGGCTGGTGAGTCAACGTTGGTGAGTCTACGTTGGTGAGTCTACGGTGGTGAGTCCACGGTGGTGAGGCTACGTTGGTGAGTCTAGGCTGGTGAGTCTAGGTTGGTGAGTCTCCGGTGGTGAGTCTACGGTGTTGAGTCTACGGTGTTGAGTCTACGGTGTTGAGTCTACGGTGGTGAGTCTACGGTGGTGAGTCTACGGTGTTGAGTCTACGGTGGTGAGTCTAGGCTGGTGAGTCTAGGTTGGTGAGTCTACGGTGGTGAGTCAACGTTATTGAGTCTACGTTGGTGAGTCTAGGGTGGTGAGTCTAGGCTGGTGAGTCTACGGAGTTGAGTCTACGGTGTTGAGTCTACGGTGGTGAGTCTACGGTGGTGAGTCTACGGTGTTGAGTCTACGGTGGTGAGTCTACGGTGGTGAGTCTAGGCTGGTGAGTCTACGGTGTTGAGTCTACGGTGTTGAGTCTACGGTGGTGAGTCTAGGCTGGTGAGTCTACGGTGTTGAGTCTACGGAGTTGAGTCTACGGTGTTGAGTCTACGGTGGTGAGTCTAGGCTGGTGAGTCTACGGTGTTGAGTCTACGGTGTTGAGTCTACGGTGGTGAGTCTACGGTGTTGAGTCTACGCTGGTGAGTCTACGGTGTTGAGTCTACGGTGGTGAGTCTACGGTGTGAGTCTACGCTGGTGAGTCTACGGTGTTGAGTCTACGGTGTTGAGTCTACGGTGTTGAGTCTACGGTGGTGAGTCTACGGTGTTGAGTCTACGGTGGTGAGTCTACGCTGGTGAGTCTACGGTGTTGAGTCTACGGTGGTGAGTCTACGGTGGTGAGTCTACGGTGGTGAGTCTACGGTGGTGAGTCTACGGTGTTGAGTCTACGGTGGTGAGTCTACGCTGGTGAGTCTACGGTGGTGAGTCTACACTGGTGAGTCTACGGTGTTGAGTCTACGGTGTTGAGTCTACGGTGGTGAGTCTACGGTGGTGAGTCTACGGTGGTGAGTCTACGCTGGTGAGTCTACGGTGTTGAGTCTACGGTGGTGAGTCTACGGTGGTGAGTCTATGGTGTTGAGTCTACGGTGGTGAGTCTACGCTGGTGAGTCTACGGTGGTGAGTCTACGCTGGTGAGTCTACGGTGTTGAGTCTACGGTGGTGAGTCTACAGTGGTGAGTCTACGCTGGTGAGTCCACGCTGGTGAGTCTAGGTTGGTGAGTCTACGGTGGTGAGTCTACGCTGGTGAGTCCACGCTGGTGAGTCTAGGTTGGTGAGTCTACGGTGGTGAGTCTACGCTGGTGAGTCTACGCTGGTGAGTCCACGCTGGTGAGTCTACGGTGTTGAGTCTACGGTGTTGAGTCTACGGTGTTGAGTCTACGTTGGTGAGTCTACGGTGGTGAGTCTACGGTGGTGAGTCTACGGTGTTGAGTCTTTGGTGGTGAGTCTAGGCTGGTGAGTCAACGGTGGTGAGTCTACGGTGTGAGTCTACGGTGGTGAGTCTACGGTGTTGAGTCTACGGTGGTGAGTCTACGGTGTGAGTCTACGGTGGTGAGTCCACGGTGTGAGTCTACGGTGGTGAGTCTACGTTGGTGAGTCTACGGTGGTGAGTCTACGGTGGTGAGTCCACGGTGTGAGTCTACGGTGTGAGTCTACGGTGTGAGTCTACGGTGGTGAGTCTACGTTGGTGAGTCTACGGTGGTGAGTCCACGGTGTGAGTCTACGGTGTGAGTCTACGGTGGTGAGTCTAGGCTGGTGAGTCTACGTTGGTGAGTCTATGGTGGTGAGTCTACGGTGGTGAGTCTAGGCTGGTGAGTCTACGGTGGTGAGTCTAGGCTGGTGAGTCTACGTTGGTGAGTCTATGGTGGTGAGTCTACGGTGTGAGGCTAGGCTGGTGAGTCTACGGTGTTGAGTCTAGGCTGGTGAGTCTACGTTGGTGAGTCTACGGTGTTGAGTCTACGGTGTTGAGTCTACGGTGGTGAGTCTACGGTGGTGAGTCTACGGTGGTGAGTCTACGTTGGTGAGTCTACGGTGGTGAGTCTACGTTGGTGAGTCTACGGTGGTGAGTCTACGGTGGTGAGTCCACGGTGGTGAGGCTACGTTGGTGAGTCTAGGCTGGTGAGTCTAGGTTGGTGAGTCTACGGTGGTGAGTCTACGGTGTTGAGTCTACGGTGTTGAGTCTACGGTGGTGAGTCTACGGTGGTGAGTCTACGGTGTTGAGTCTACGGTGGTGAGTCTAGGCTGGTGAGTCTAGGTTGGTGAGTCTACGGTGGTGAGTCAACGTTATTGAGTCTACGTTGGTGAGTCTAGGGTGGTGAGTCTAGGCTGGTGAGTCTACGGAGTTGAGTCTACGGTGTTGAGTCTACGGTGGTGAGTCTACGGTGGTGAGTCTACGGTGTTGAGTCTACGGTGGTGAGTCTACGGTGGTGAGTCTACGGTGGTGAGTCTAGGCTGGTGAGTCTACGGTGTTGAGTCTACGGTGTTGAGTCTACGGTGGTGAGTCTAGGCTGGTGAGTCTACGGTGTTGAGTCTACGGAGTTGAGTCTACGGTGTTGAGTCTACGGTGGTGAGTCTAGGCTGGTGAGTCTACGGTGTTGAGTCTACGGTGTTGAGTCTACGGTGGTGAGTCTACGGTGTTGAGTCTACGCTGGTGAGTCTACGGTGTTGAGTCTACGGTGGTGAGTCTACGGTGTGAGTCTACGCTGGTGAGTCTACGGTGTTGAGTCTACGGTGTTGAGTCTACGGTGGTGAGTCTACGGTGTTGAGTCTATGGTGGTGAGTCTACGCTGGTGAGTCTACGGTGTTGAGTCTACGGTGGTGAGTCTACGGTGGTGAGTCTACGGTGTTGAGTCTACGGTGGTGAGTCTACGCTGGTGAGTCTACGGTGGTGAGTCTACACTGGTGAGTCTACGGTGTTGAGTCTACGGTGTTGAGTCTACGGTGGTGAGTTTACGGTGGTGAGTCTACGGTGGTGAATCTACGCTGGTGAGTCTACGGTGTTGAGTCTACGGTGGTGAGTCTACGGTGGTGAGTCTACGGTGTTGAGTCTACGGTGGTGAGTCTACGCTGGTGAGTCTACGGTGGTGAGTCTACGCTGGTGAGTCTACGGTGTTGAGTCTACGGTGGTGAGTCTACAGTGGTGAGTCTACGCTGGTGAGTCTACGGTGGTGAGTCTACGCTGGTGAGTCTACGCTGGTGAGTCTACGCTGGTGAGTCTACGGTGTTGAGTCTACGCTGGTGAGTCTACGGTGTTGAGTCTACGCTGGTGAGTCTACGCTGGTGAGTCTACGGTGGTGAGTCTACGGTGGTGAGTCTACGGTGGTGAGTCTACGGTGTTGAGTCTACGCTGGTGAGTCCACGCTGGTGAGTCTAGGTTGGTGAGTCTACGGTGGTGAGTCTACGCTGGTGAGTCTACGCTGGTGAGTCCACGCTGGTGAGTCTACGGTGTTGAGTCTACGGTGTTGAGTCTACGCTGGTGAGTCTACGGTGTTGAATCTACGCTGGTGAGTCCACGCTGGTGAGTCTAGGTTGGTGAGTCTACGGTGGTGAGTCTACGCTGGTGAGTCTACGCTGGTGAGTCCACGCTGGTGAGTCTACGGTGTTGAGTCTACGGAGTTGAGTCTACGGAGTTGAGTCTACGGTGGTGAGTCTACGGAGTTGAGTCTACGGTGTTGAGTCTACGGTGTTGAGTCTACGGTGGTGAGTCTACGGTGGTGAGTCTACGGAGTTGAGTCTACGGTGTTGAGTCTACGGTGTTGAGTCTACGGTGGTGAGTCTACGGTGGTGAGTCTACGGAGTTTAGTCTACGGTGTTGAGTCTACGGTGTTGAGTCTATGGTGGTGAGTCTACGTTGGTGAGTCTAGGCTGGTGAGTCTAGGTTGGTGAGTCTACGGTGTTGAGTCTACGGTGGTGAGTCTACGTTGGTGAGTCTAGGCTGGTGAGTCTAGGTTGGTGAGTCTACGGTGTTGAGTCTACGGTGTTGAGTCTACGTTGGTGAGTCCACGCTGGTGAGTCTACGGCGGCGAGTCAGCGCTGTTGGAGGCGTCTCACGTCCGACGACTTCATGACCCCCAGTAGCGGGAACATGAGTGCGGGCAGCAGGGCGGTGACGGACAGCGGCAGCGTCTCGCACGTCCAGAACACGGCCATGACGATCACCGTGTAGGCGCAGCGAGCCTCCTGCAACCGCACGGACCAAGGCACCGGTCTGTGTGTGTCTGTGTGTGTGTCTGTGTGTGTCTGTACACGTGTGTGTGTGTGTGTGTGTCTGTGTGTGTGTGTGTGTCTGTGTGTGTGTGTGTCTGTGTGTGTGTGTGTGTGTCTGTGTGTGTGTGTGTCTGTGTGTGTGTGTCTGTGTGTGTGGGTGTGTGTCTGTGTGTGTGGGTGTGTGTCTGTGTGTGTGTGTGTGTGTCTGTGTGTGTGTGGGTGTCTGTGTGTGTGTGTCTGTGTGTGTGTGTGTCTGTGTGTGTGTGTGTGTCTGTGTGTGTGTGTCTGTGTGTGTGTGTGTGTCTGTGTGTGTGTGTCTGTGTGTGTGGGTGTCTGTGTGTGTGTGTCTGTGTGTGTGGGTGTCTGTGTGTGGGTGTCTGTGTGTGTGTGTCTGTGTGTGTGTGTGTCTGTGTGTGTGTGTGTCTGTGTGTGTGTGTGTGTGTGTCTGTGTGTGTGTGTGTCTGTGTGTGTGTGTCTGTGTGTGTCTGTGTGTGTGTCTGTGTGTGTGTGTCTGTGTGTGTGTCTGTACACGTGTGTGTGTGTGTCTGTGTGTGTGTGTGGGTGTCTGTGTGTGTGTGTCTGTGTGTGTGTGTCTGTGTGTGTGCGTTAGTATGACTAGTGATGATGGCCGTGAGAGGGAATCGAACTCACCGGGTTAGAAGCCTAGCGATAACCACGACACGACCATACACACACACACCTGTACACACACACACACCTGTACACACACACACACGTGTACACACACACACACACACGTGTACACACACACACCTGTACACACACACGTGTACACACACACACCTGTACACACACACACACACACGTGTACACACACACCTGTACACACACACCTGTACACACACACACACGTGTACACACACACCTGTACACACACACACCTGTACACGCACACACACGTGTACACACACACCTGTACACACACACCTGTACACACAACAACAACCGCCATTCGCCACTAAGTGGCGGTGACGTCACCACGACGCTTGTGCCAGGCCATGTGCACCTTGAGGCCACGTGAAGTGTCGAACGCCCGCTGGCAGGAGGTCACGGGGCAGACCCAGGTGCCACGGGTCGACTGACCGAGATGACCGAGATGACTGGCTGATGCACCACCTGTGCCCCCTACTGTGCCAACTTGCTGTGCTTTAGCCACCCGGCACTCCGCTCGTTGTTGTGAGCGTCGCTCCTCCGCCCTCCGTTGTTGTTGGAGGGCGACTGCCTCCAACTGCCCAGTAGCGTCCTTCACGAGCCTCCTCCACTGAGGCCGATCTTGACACCGCTGGTACCAGTCATCGGCAAGTCCACTCAGCTCCACGTCCTCCTGTACCACATCACTCCATCTCTTCTCTAGCCCGTGCCGCGCCCGTTTAGCCCCCTCGATCCGGCCGAACAAAAGCTGTTTAGGCATGCGGTGGCTGGGCATGCGGGCTACATGACCCAGCCAACGCAGCCTTGCCTGTCGGAGGAGCTCACTGATGGGACTTTGCCCAGATCTTTCAAGGACTTGTGAGCTCCTCACACAATCCAGCCTGGTTAAACCCAGGATGGATCGTAGGCAGGCCAGCCTAAATGTTTCCAACCGGCGAAGATGCTCCACTAGGGGGGTCCACGTTTCGCAAGCATAGAGAAGGGAGGGAATGACCGTGGCCGAGAAGACCTGAAGCTTCGTGCGGAGCGACAGACCAGGTAGCTTCCACACAGCGTTACGCAACCGATGAAAAGATATTGCCGCTCGACTGATTCGGAGTGAGACCTCTGCTGATAAACTGGAGCCGGTCATGAGCACACTGCCCAGGTATGGGAAACTCTCTACTCTCTCCACAACTGCCCCATCACCGATTGGGAGTTGTGGGGGCGGAGTGCCCGATGGTACAAAATACCCAGGCAGGTGCTTAGTTTTGGTGGGGCTGATGGTAAGGCCCCACCTCTTAGTGGCACGCTCCAGTCTCAGCAGCAGCGTCTCCAACTCCTCTTCTGAATGAGCAGCTATTACCAAATCATCGGCATACATAACGTGGTTGACCAATAGGGAGCCATCCCTTGATCGCACCCGGGCGTCGATCAGCCTCCCATTGTATCTGTACCAAATGGTAATTCCCCCGGTACAGCTATTGAAGGCTTCACGAACTACGCAGTCGAAATAGATGTTAAATAATGTGGGAGCCAGAGGACATCCCTGTCGCACCCCAAGGTGTACAGGGAAAGGCTCCGACTCCCGGCCACGTAGTTTTACCCGGGCCCGCTCACCATCATGAAGGTCCTTAATGATCGTGAGCAGAGGGTCAGGGACTCCGAAAGCACGAAGAACAACCCAGAGCCCAGTCCTACTGATGGTATCATAGGCCTTGACCAGGTCAATAAAGCAGAGATGTAGGTCTTTTTGAAATTCCCTACACCTCTGCTGTAGCAGACGGACAGAAAATATGGCATCTGTGCAGGACCGCCCTTTCCTGAAACCACATTGGGGCTCCGCAAGCCTCTCCTCAGCATGCCTAGCAAGGCGATGTTGAATAATCCTTGCCAGGACCTTACCCGGCACACTGAGGAGTGAGATGCCCCTGTAGTTGTTACAGTCGGTACGGTCCCCCTTCTTAAAGAGGGGGACCACCAGGGCATCCTTCCAGTCCTGCGGAACCCGTCCAGTGGTCCAGACTGTTGTTATGATGTCATATAGGGCAGTCTGTGCACAAACGCCACCCTCCCTCAGCATTTCGCCTGGGAGATCATCTCTGCCCGGTGCCTTCCCTGGTCTCAGACTCCGGATCGCCCTCAGTACTTCCTCAACAGCCGGTACCTCAGCCAGCCACTCACAGGGGGTGACCTCTTCCAATATTTGAGGCACCGCAGCCTCAGCAGGGTTATCCCCACTTTGTGCCATGATGTTTTCCTGGCTGAAAGATTTTCCCTCCCCCAGGACCTCACAGAAATGCTCAGCAAATCTGCAAACCTGTTCCTGGGGGTCGGAGATTGGATCACCGTTTTTTCCTCTAATGATGGTAATAGGTGTGGCGCTGCAGGTTACTTTTTTGATGGAGTTAAATAGTGATTTGTGATCGCGGGCCACTGAGGCAGACTCCATCTCCTCAGCAACCCGCGACCACCACCCATCCTTACAGCGCCTCACGGCTCTCCGAACCTCCGAGCGAAGACTGCGGTAAACCTCCTCATTCTCTGACGTGGGATGCTGTAGGCGATGAGAGTGGGCCTGTCGCTTTTTCTCAATTAACCTGAACACCTCCTCCGTCAGCCAGGGTTCCCGGGGAGGTCTGGACCGCGTACCCAAAGCAGCCATTGCAGCTGCATGAGTCACAGTCTTAAACCTCGCCCATTTACCCTCGACATCAGGTGGAGTGGGGGACGATGCCAACCCCAGCTGCAAGCGATGATGAAATTCTCGCTTGCAACTTTCATCAGTTAACTTAGACCAGGCCACTTTTGGTTGGAATGGGATCCTGGGTGTACACCCACCACCGGAGTGGAAGAATGGCAGGCGCATCTTACAGATGACTAGTCGATGGTCAGAGGGCAGATCAGCTCCACGGTAGGTCCTGGTGTCAAGGACATGGGCTCGCATCCGCTGGTCCGTCACTACGTAGTCCAGCAGATGTTCTTGCTTGGACCCGGCATGCATCCATGATGTTGTGTGGATGCGCCGATGCCGGAAGAGCGTGTTAGTAATTACAAGCCCATGGGCTGCACAAAAATCTAGCAGCCTCCTACCGTTATTATTGAGCTGATCTGGCCCATGCCTTCCAATCACTCCAGACCAGGTGCCAGTATCATGACCAACTCGGGCATTGAAGTCACCCAACAAGATGACTCTGTCCCGAGTGGCCACTTTAGCCAGCACCTGTGACAGGAGGTCATAGAAAGCGTCCGACTCATCGGCTTTGCCTGCATCCCTCCACAGATGTTCGTCTTCGGTGGGGGCATAAGTAACCACGACCACCACTCCTCGCCTCTGGTTGATGGGAAGGCGAGCCCAAAGTATCCTGGGGCTTACAGCTTCCCACACCTCACCGCCACGCTCCCACGCCCCCTTCATTCTTTTGTTCAGAAGAAGAGCCACACCCTGTTGTTTGGCAGTCTCCTGCCCCGAGTAGAGGACTGTCCACCCCTCATGGTGGCAGGAGCCAGAACCGGTCCACCGGACCTCCTGAATGCCACAGAGATCCAGGCGGTACCGGTCCAGCTCCCGACAGAGGAGTGGCAGCCTCTCCTCCGCAGTGAGCGTTCGAACATTCCACGTGGCCATCCGCAATGGTTTTTCGTTGTTTCTGGAGGAGCCCCGAGGGTTAAAATTCAATCTCCTGGCTCCGCCAAATGGGGTTTGGCCAGGAGACGTCATAAAAGCCTGACCCCCCGGGGCCTCCGGCACAAGCTTATTAATTACAGGTTTGTGTTTACTTCGTAGTTTAGTGGTGGTTAATTGAAGGTGGAGGGGTTACCAGCCCCTCGCACCCGTCCAGAGCCCCCGTTTAGCCACTGTGGTGGTCACAGACGCCATGAGGGGAGAGGCCAATGGGCATTGGCCCTCCCCCCACAGCACTGCCCACGACAGTGTTGCCCGTCCGGCACCGCGAGGAGGTAGGAGGTTGTTTTGCCGGACACACACACGTGTACACACACACACACGTGTACACACACACACACACACGTGTACACACACGTGTGTACTCACCAGGCCCGGCACGATGATGGGTAGAGGCAGGGCGAGGAGTGGAGGCGCGAGGAGCAGCAGAGGGCGGCGGATCGAGCGCAGACGGCGCAGCACCAAGTCACCCCACATGTTGACCACCTCGACACACAGTGACACACACACAGTGTGACACACACAGTGACACACACTGTGACACACACACAGTGTGACACACACACTGTGACACACACACAGTGACACACACAGTGACACACACAGTGACACACACACAGTGTGACACACACACAGTGACACACACACAGTGACACACACACACACAGTGTGACACACACAGTGACACACACACACACTGTGACACACAGGCACACTGACACACAGGCACACTGACACACACAGTGACACACACACAGTGACACACACACAGTGACACACACGTACACACACAGTGACACACACAGTGACACACACACAGTGACACACACACGTACACACACAGTGACACACACACAGTGGCACACACACAATGGACACACACACACGGTGACACACAGACACACTGAAACACACAGTGACACACACATACTGACACACACAAAGACACACACACACTGACACACACAGTGACACACACACACACAGTGACATACACACACAGTACACACACACTGACACACACACACAGTGACACACACAGTGACACACACACACAGTGACACACACACACAGTGACACACACACACAGTGACACACACACCTGTGCACTCACCTGTACACACACTCACCTGTACACACACACTCACCTATACACACACACCTACACACACTCACCTGTACACACACTCACACCTGCACACACACACACCTGGACACAAACTCACCTGTACACTCACCTGTATACTCACCTACACACACACTCACCTGTACACTCACCTGCACACACACACACCTGTACACTTACACACCTGTACACACACACACTCACCTGTACACTCACACACCTGTACACACACACACCTGTACACACACTAACCTGTAAACACACACACACCTCTACACACACTCACCTGTACACACACACCTGTACACACGCTCACCTGTACACACACTCACCTGCACACACACACACACCTGCACACACACACATCTGTACACACACTCACCTGCACACACACCTGTACACACACACATCTGTACACACACTCACCTGCACACACACACACCTGTACACACACTCACCTGCACACACACACCTGTACACACACACATCTGTACACACACTCACCTGCACACACACACCTGTACACACACACATCTGTACACACACTCACCTGCACACACACACCTGCACACACACACACCTGTACACACACTCACTTGCACACACACCTGTACACACACACACCTGCACACACACACACCTGTACACAATAACACCTGCACACACACGCACCTGTACACACTAACACCGGTACACTTACCTGTACACACACCCACTTGTACACGCACCTGTACATGCACATCTTTACACACACATCTTTAAACAGACACCTGTCATCATCACCACAACAACCACCACCATCATCATCATCATCACTAACATCACCACCACCACAACAACCACCATCACCATCATCACCACCACCACTACTACCATCATCATCACCATCATCACTAACATCATCACCACCACAACAACCACCACCATCATCATCATCATCACTAACACTACCATCATCACCACCATGATCAATCACTACCATCATCATCATCATCACTAACATCACCACTACCATCATCACCACCATGATCAATCACTACCACCATCATCACCATCACCACCACAACAACCACCACCACTACTACCATCATCACTACCACTACCATCATCACCACCATGATGAATCACTACCACCATCACCATCATCACTAACATCACCACTACCATCATCACCACTACCATCATCATCATCACCACTACCATCATCATCATCATGACTTTCACCACCACGATCATCATTATCACCATCATCACCACCACCACTAACACCATCATCATCACCACCACCATCACTACCGTCATCATCACCACCACCACTATCACTATCATCATCATCATCACCACCACTACCATCATCACCATCATCACCACCATCACCATCATCACTACCACCACCATCACCATCATCACTACCACCACCACCATCATCATCATCACTACCATCATCACCACCACCACTACTATCATCATCACCATCACCACTATCACCATCACCACCACTATCACCACCACTATCACCATCACCACCACTATCACCATCACTACCACTACCATCATCACCATCATCACCACCATCACCATCATCATCATCACTACCACCAGCACCACCATCATCATCATCACTACCATCATCACCACCATCACCACTATCACCATCACTATCACCATCACTACCACTACCACGATCACCACCATCACCACCACTACCATCATCACAACCACTACGACGATCACCACCATCACCAGCATCACCACCATCACCAGCATCACCACCACTACCATCATCATTATCACCACCACTAACATCATCACTACCACTATCATCATCACCACCACCACTACCATAATCACTACCACCACCACCACCATCACCACCACCACTACCATCACCACCACTACCATCACAATAATCACAACTACCACTACCATCACCACCACTACCATCATCACTACCACCATCAGCAGCAGCACCATCGCCACCATCATCATCACAATAACGACCACCACAATCACCACCATCAATCATCGTCACTACCACAACGACCACCACCATCACAATCGTCACCATCACAATCGCCACCATCACCACCACCATCACAATCACCACCACCATCACAATCACCACCACCATCACAATCACCACCACCATCACAATCACCACCACCATCACAATCACCACCACCATCACAATCACCACCACCATCACAATCACCACCACCATCACAATCACCACCATCACAATCAATCACCACCATCAACATCATCACCACCATCACAATCATCGCCACCACCATCACCACTATCACAATCACCACCATCACAATCATCGCCACCATCACCACCATCACAATCATCGCCACCACCACCATCGCCACCACCACCATCGCCACCACCACCATCGCCACCATCACAATCACCACCATCACCACCATCATCACCACCACCACCACCATCATCACCACCACCATCACCACCATCATCGCCACCACCACCACCATCATCAATCACCATCATCATCACCATCACCACCAACACCACCACCACCACCATCATCGCCATCACCACCATCATCATCATCACCACCACCACCACCATCATCACCACCACCACCACCATCATCACCAGCACCATCATCACCATCACCACCATCATCAATCACCATCATCATCACCATCATCATCACCACCAACACCACCACCACCACCATCATCGCCATCACCACCACCACCACCTTCACCTGTAAACTTATGGCAGCAGCAGAAGAAGAATCCGCTCAATCATCACGCGCCTCTCTCCTCCCTCGTCTCTCGCCTCCCTCTTCTCTCGGGAGGCGATGGCCGAGGCTGGAATTCTTCGACTCTGAGAATACGTCCTTCGAGCCACTTAAATCTCACAGTCAACACACCACCACCACACACACTTACACACACTTACGCACACACTTGCACACACACTTACACACACACTTGCACAAACACGCACGCACGCTCTCACACGATGTGCGAATGGTTGACGAGACTGAATGAGTCAACTCGTGGGCAGATGATTGACTTGTACGTGAGGTCTTAAACCGGTGGGGTGGTGGTGATGGTGGTGGTGGTTTGTGTGGTGATTTGCGTGGGGGGTGGTGATGGTGGTGCTGATGATGATGGTGGTGTGTATGTTGGGGTGGTGAGTGTGGGGGTGGTGGTGATGATGGTGGTGATGATGATGGTGGTGATGGTGATGATGGTGGTGTGTGTGGGGGTGGTGGTGATGATGGTGGTGGTGATGATGGTGGTGATGGTGATGATGGTGGTGTGTGTGGGGGTGGTAGTGATGATGGTGGTGTGTGTGGGTGTGGTGATGATGATGGTGGTGATGATGATGATGGTGGTGGTGATGATGGTGGTGATGGTGATGATGGTGGTGATGATGAGTGGTTTACAGAGTGGGGAGCGGTGGTGCAGCGCTTAGCACCAGTGACGATTATTTGAACCGGTCCTGGGCTTCCCTTAGGTCGACTCGGCCTCAAATAAGTACCTGGTGTAGTGGTGGTGTCGCCACTGGCGGAGAGACAAAGGCGGCCGGGCGTGGTGGTGCTGGCCACCCACCCCCTCTGTGTGTAGCCACAGTGCCGGTAGCCTTCATAGACGCTGCTGCTGCTACTACTCGCTACTAACAGCACTTGCCCCTACAGCCCTGCTGGAGGCTACCTGGGGGAGCTTTGTCTGTGTGTGCATCATAGGTGGTGCTACTCGCTGCTAGCCGCACTTGCCCCTACAGCCCTGCCAGAGGCTACCTGGGGGAGCCTTTGTCTGTGTGTACATCATAGGTGGTGCTACTCGCTGAGTGAATGGGTGAGTGGCTGGGTGAGTGGCTGGGTGAGTGGGTGAGTGGTTGGGTGAGTGGGTGAGTGGCTGGGTGAGTGGGTGAGTGGGTGGGTGAGTGAGTGAGTGGGTGGGTGAGTGAGTGGGTGGGAGGGTGAGTGGGTGGGTGGGTGAGTGGCTGGGTGAGTGGGTGAGTGGTTGGGTGAGTGGGTGAGTGGCTGGGTGAGTGGGTGAGTGGTTGAGTGAGTGAGCGGGTGGGTGAGTGGGTGAGTGAGTGGGTGGGTGAGTGAGTGGGTGGGAGGGTGAGTGGGTGGGTGGGTGAGTGGGTGGGTCGGTGGGTGGGTGGGTCGGTGAGTAGGTGAGTAGGTGGGTGGGTCGGTGAGTGGGTCGGTGAGTGGGTGAATGAGTGAGAGGGTGAGTGAGTGGGTGAGTGGGTGAGTGACTGGGTGAGTGAGTGAGTGAGTGTGTGACTGAGTGGGTGAGTGGGTTGGTGAGTGGGTGAGTGGGTGGGTGAGTGGGTGAGTGAGTGGGTGAGTGGATGAATGAGTGGGTGAGTGAGTGGGTGAGTGAGTGTGTGAGTGAGTGGGTTGGTGAGTGGGTAAGTGGATGAGTGGGTGACTGAGTGAGTGAGTGGGCGAGTGAGCGAGCGAGCGAGTGAGTGAGTCGAGAGGGTGGTGGATGCGCAGTGGTTAGCGCACTGAAACTACGAACTCGACGTCCCGAGTCGCGGCCATTGTTACCGTTCCTGGGCCTCCTCTAGATCGACTCGGCCTTAAATGAGTCAGCACTGGGGGAGACAACCTTGTCTCTGTCTCTGATGTCTATCTGGCTTGAAAGACACTGCGTGTATTATTATTTTATTATCAGATCAATGTTTGTTTGCATGTTCACAGCAAGTTCTGTGTGTGGTTAATGGAGTACTTGATAATACATTGCAAAAGGTAATCATCTATTTGGGTGTTTGGACATTGTAACGCAACTTCTATTGTATTGCTAGACCTCTTAACATATTAGTGACACACTTTTTATTGAACCTTCCGTGTTTGTATTCTTCGGAATCTGTGACGCTTCGTAATATTTTCGGTTTTACGAGGCCCTAACTGCGAGCTGACATTTTCTACACAGACTCGCCACCCCGCGCGACAATTCGTGCTCGAAACTATATTTGACTAATTAATTACCAATTAATAATCCTCCATTTTACTTATAAATAATCCTGCTTTTTACTCATTTAGAATGCTACATTTGACCAATTATTAATCCTACATTTTACTAATTAATAATCCTACATTTTACCAATTAATAATCCTACATTTTACCAATTAATAATCCTACATTTTACCAATTAATAATCCTACATTTTACTAATTAATAATCCTACATTTTACCAATTAATAATCCTACATTTTACTAAATAATAATCTTACATTTTACCAATTAATAATCCTACATTTTACCAATTATTAATCCTACATTTTACTAATTAATAATCTTACATTTTACTAATTAATAATCTTACATTTTACCAATTAATAATCTTACATTTTACCAATTAATAATCCTACATTTTACTAATTAATAATCTTACATTTTACCAATTAATAATGCTACATTTTACCAATTAATAATGCTACATTTTACCAATTAATAATCCTACATTTTACCAATTAATTAATCCTACATTTTACTAATTAATAATCCTACATTTTACCAATTAATAATGCTACATTTTACTAATTAATAATCTTACATTTTACTAATTAATAATCTTACATTTTACTAATTAATCCTACATTTTACCAATTAATAATGCTACATTTTACCAATTAATTAATCCTACATTTTACTAATTAATCCTACATTTTACCAATTAATAATCCTACATTTTACCAATTAATAATCCTACATTTTACTAATTAATCCTACATTTTACTAATTAATCCTACATTTTACCAATTAATAATCCTACATTTTACCAATTAATAATCCTACATTTTACCAATTAATTAATCCTACATTTTACTAATTAATCCTACATTTTACTAATTAATAATCTTACATTTTACCAATTAATAATCCTACATTTTACCAATTAATAATCTTACATTTTACTAATTAATCCTACATTTTACCAATTAATAATCCTACATTTTACCAATTAATAATCTTACATTTTACCAATTAATAATCTTACATTTTACCAATTAATTAATCCTACATTTTACTAATTAATAATCCTACATTTTACCAATTAATAATCCTACATTTTACCAATTAATAATCTTACATTTTACCAATTAATAATCTTACATTTTACCAATTAATAATCCTACATTTTACCAATTAATAATCCTACATTTTACTAATTAATAATCTTACATTTTACCAATTAATAATCCTACATTTTACCAATTAATAATCTTACATTTTACCAATTAATAATCTTACATTTTACTAATTAATAATCTTACATTTTACTAATTAATAATCCTACATTTTACCAATTAATAATCCTACATTTTACTAAATAATAATCTTACATTTTACCAATTAATAATCCTACATTTTACTAAATAATAATCCTACATTTTACCAATTAATAATCCTACATTTTACTAAATAATAATCCTACATTTTACCAATTAATAATCTTACATTTTACTAAATAATAATCTTACATTTTACCAATTAATAATCCTACATTTTACTAATTAATAATCCTACATTTTACCAATTAATAATCCTACATTTTACTAATTAATAATCCTACATTTTACCAATTAATAATCCTACATTTTACTAAATAATAATCTTACATTTTACCAATTAATAATCCTACATTTTACCAATTAATAATCCTACATTTTACTAAATAATAATCCTCCATTTTACTAATTAATAATCCTACATTTTACTAAATAATAATCCTACATTTTACCAATTAATTATCCTACATATTTCCAAGTTAATAATCCTACATTTTTACCAATTAATTATCCTACATATTTCCAATTAATAATCCTCCATTTTGCTTATAAATTATCCTACATTTTACTCATTTAGAATGCTACATTTTACCAATTAATAATCCTCCATTTTACTAATTAATAATCCTACATTTTACTCATTTAGAATGCTACATTTTACCGATTAATAATCCTACATTTTACCAATTAATAATCCTACATTTTACCAATTAATAATCCTACATTTTACCAATTAATAATGCTACATTTTACTAAATAATAATCCTACATTTTACCAATTAATAATCCTACATTTTACCAATTAATAATCCTACATTTTACTAATTAATAATCCTACATTTTACCAATTAATAATCCTACATTTTACTAAATAATAATCCTACATTTTACCAATTAATAATCCTACATTTTACCAATTAATAATCCTACATTTTACTAATTAATAATCCTACATTTTACCAATTAATAATCCTACATTTTACTAAATAATAATCCTACATTTTACCAATTAATTATCCTATATTTTCCAAGTTAATAATCCTACATTTTTGCTAATTAATTACCAATTAATAATCCTCCATTTTACTTATAAATTATCCTACATTTTACTCATTTAGAATGCTACATTTTACCGATTATTAATCCTACATTTTACCAATTAATAATCCTACATTTTACCAATTAATAATCCTACATTTTACCAATTAATAATCCTACATTTTACCAATTAATAATGCTACATTTTACCAATTAATAATCCGACATTTTACCAATTAATAATCTTACATTTTACCAATTAATAATCTTACATTTTACCAATGAATAATCCTCCATTTTACCAATTAATAATCCTACATTTTACCAATTAATAATCCTCCATTTTACCAATTAATAATCCTACATTTTACCAAATATTAATCCTCCATTTTACCAATTATTAATCCTCCATTTTACCCCCTCTTCCCCCCCCCCCCCCACTTTTTCACATCAAGAATTGGCCACGCCCACATCCTACGACGGGCGAACGGGTCCAATCACGGCGGCTGCTGCTGCTGGGCCACCCTCTGACCCATGAGAGGGAGCGCTGACGTCACCGCTCGTCACGTCGCCGGAGCGGCCGCTGATTGGCTGCTCCTCTTCCTCGGCGCGTCCAGAGTGCAGGTTTCTCTGGGCGGCAGATCGCGTGACGTCATGCACCTGGGGGGGGGGGGGGGGTCAGACATTTGTGACGAGGGGAGGGGGAGGGGGGGTTGAGAAATGTGACGTCACATCAAAATGCGCAACTTTAAATAAATATAGAGTTGTTATAACAACACTAGTTTTGATTAAGTTTCGTTATTTACTATTTGATTATTTAAATTTACTAAGGTCACCTTTTATTTATTCAATGAAGGAGCATTTTTCTTCTCCATGGGAGAATGGAGAGAAATACATTTGGAATTTTTTTTTTTTATGATTGTTATTAAACATTTTGATTCTAATGATTCATTCATTGATAATTGGTTTTTTTACCCTTCTATCTGGCAACAAAACTGACACCTTTTTTTACAAGGAGTCATGTTTGCATAGACCACAATACCTGCAACCATAATGCAAACAAAAAACATAACTCTGATAATATATGCACTGTCCTGTCAGTTTTGTTGCCAGATAAAAGGGTAAAAAACCAATTATCATATTTTTTACTGGCAAATGAGGTTCCAATGGTAGAATATATCATTGTTATAATTGTACTCTCCAATTTGCTTCGTTCTACTACAAAGTTACAAGTATTTTTTTAATAGTTATAATTACTTTTAATATTTTATCATTATAAGATAGCTTCAATACAATATTCTGCACATCTGCAGTTTTAGTTAGACGTTGAATATTTTCAAACAAATGTTAAGCTACATTTAAGCTTTCCAACGCCTCCTTTTTAATACGTGTTTTCTCCTACAACATCAGAGTGCAGCGCCACATTAAATACGCACTACAATGACAATAATTTACAGCGATTTGAAGCAGGTTTTATTTTCAAAATGGAAATATGGTTTTGGGGGGGGGGGGGGGGGCAGAGCTTTGTGTGACGCCACATTTGAGGGGGGGTCTGACTTTTTGTGACGCCGTGTCACGAGGGGGGGGGGGGGGTCAAAAATCGTCCAAAATCGCGTGACGTCATTTATGGACGGCCCCTCATCAAGTTTGACTGAGCATTTTATAAATGCTTCGTGTGCCCTCCACCCGCTGAACGGACAGCATCGAGACGATTGTTGAATTCGTCCCACACGCCTCTCAAAGTGTCTCCTCTTCCTCTGAATAAAACGTAATAAAATACAATTCTCACGACGTTTCGGCCACAATGCAAGCAGCCGTCCTCGGGTGAAGAACAGCGTCTGTCGGGAAGACAGCGTCTGAAACGTGAGAATTGTATTTTATTATGTTTCATTTGATTATTTCCCTTCTACGTGAGTGAGTTGTGTGAGTGAGTTGAGTGAGTTGAGTGATTTCGATGTAAAGCTTTCGTGACTGCAGGGATTCATCTTCTTGGTTCTTTCGGTAAAGTCATCACGTAGAAGGGAAATAATAAAATAATTTTAATAAAACATAATAAAGTACAATTCTCACGACGTTTCGGCCACAACGCAAGCAGCCGTCCTCGGGTGAAGAACAGCGTCTGTCGGAAAGACAGCGTCTGACAGCCCTGTTCATCACCCGAGGACGGCTGCTTGCGTTGTGGCCGAAACGTCGTGAGAATTGTATCTTATTGTTTTATTTTTATTCTTTTATAATTTCCCTTCTACGCGACTTTACCGAAAGAACCAAGGAGATGAATCCCTGCAGTCACGAAAGAAGCTTTCAATCGAAATGTCTCCTCTTCCACTGAAGTCACCGCTGCCGTGATTCTGTTTTTGAGGTCATCCGGATTAGTCGCTAATGGTGGCACAAAAACACCGCGGCTTTTTTGACGTATACCCACAAGAACATGTCGCAGAGTGTGACGATGTCTGGGGGGGATCTTGGGGGTTCCAAGAGTGTAGCGCCAAGTATTGGGATCCCGTGCGACATGTCCAACGTTGAGGCGGTGAAGTCTCGCGAATGACTGAGGCATGGGGCTGTTTGTGCGCTGGGAGAGGCATCTATGCCCCGCCCTCTCTCTATGCCCCGCCCTCTCTCTATGCCCCGCCCTCTCTCTATGCCCCGCCCTCTCTCTATGCCCCGCCCTCTCTCTATGCCCCTCCCTCTCTATGCCCCGCCCTCTCTCTATGCCCCGCCCTCTCTCTATGCCCCGCCCTCTCTCTATGCCCCGCCCTCTCTCTATGCCCCGCCCTCTCTCTATGCCCCGCCCTCTCTCTATGCCCCGCCCTCTCTCTATGCCCCGCCCTCTCTCTATGCCCCTCCCTCTCTCTATGCCCCTCCCTCTCTCTATGCCCCGCCCTCTCTCTATGCCCCTCCCTCTCTCTATGCCCCTCCCTCTCTCTATGCCCCTCCCTCTCTCTATGCCCCTCCCTCTCTCTATGCCCCTCCCTCTCTCTATGCCCCGCCCTCTCTCTATGCCCCGCCCTCTCTCTATGCCCCGCCCTCTCTCTATGCCCCGCCCTCTCTCTATGCCCCGCCCTCTCTCTATGCCCCGCCCTCTCTCTATGCCCCGCCCTCTCTCTATGCCCCGCCCTCTCTCTATGCCCCGCCCTCTCTCTATGCCCCGCCCTCTCTCTATGCCCCGCCCTTTCAAGTGGTAAGAGTTTCATTCATGGGCGGTTCGTGGTTATCAGAGTTGTGTTTGTTGTTTGCATTACGGCTGCAGGTATAGTGGTCTATGCAAACATGACTCCTTGTAAAAAAAGGTGTCAGTTTTGTTGCCAGATAGAAGGGTAAAAAAACAATTATCATATTTTTTACTGGAAAATGAGGTTCCAATGATGTTGCAGAGTGATCGCGATTTCAACTGGGGTCCATCTTTTTCAAACACCCTGTACGTAAATGCTGTGTCGTTGAACCCGCCACCACCCGACGTAGCCAATTAGTGAGGTTTAAAACGTAAACAGAACGTGCCAATTCGTTACTGGTACAGCACTAGTGTATAGGGTAGTGTATAGTGTAGTGTATAGTGTAGTGTATAGTGTAGTGTAGTGTGTAGTATATAGTGTAGTGTATAGTGCAGTGTGTAGTATATAGTGTAGTGTATAGTGTAGTGTATAGTGTAGTATATAGTGAAGTATATAGTGCAGTGTATAGTGTAGTGTATGGTAGTGTAGTGTATGGTGTAGTGTATGGTGTAGTGTAATAGGTTTTTACCCTTTCAACTGATACAAAAACTGACACCTTTATACAAGGCATAATGTTTGCAATAACCACAACACAAGCAGTCAAAATGCAAACAAAAAGAAACAACTCTGATAATGATATGCACTGTCCTTGAAGTTGATTGGTCCACACCCGAGACAGCTTTCCTTAGAGCCTAGTCTCACATGGTCCTTGAAGTTGATTGGTCCACACCCGAGACAGCTTTCCTTAGAGCCTAGTCTCACATGGTGTTGGACCAGATGACGCCAAAAGGCGTACAACTCAAAGACAGCGCACTATCAGAGTATTGAGAGCTCGGGGTAAGAATTCACACTATGAGACATCTCCTTTACCAGTGGCAAAATATAGTAATAGGTTTTTACCTTTTCAACTGGTACCAGTAATAGGGTAAAAACCTACTACTATATTTTGCCACTGGTAAAGGAGGTCTCATAGTGTAAATGGATAACTGATTATTATTTTTGTCAAAACCTGAGTGCGCACGGTTAGTCCGCTGTCAGTAGTAGGGCTAGCGATGATTGTTGCTGCTGTCTGGTCCTATAGCCTAGGGGCACCCCCAGTGGCAGCTGTCTCTGTGTGTTAGTCCGCTGTCAGTAGTAGGGCTGGCGATGATTGCTGCTGCTGCTGTGATTACTTCCCCAATGCAGTAATCTGCAACATAATTAGTAGTAACAAGAGGTTAAATGTTGCAAATATGAAGCAACAGTAGCACCAGCACACGAACATAAAATGCGAAGGATTTATTCAGATTAACAGGAGAATAAAACCACTTATAGAGCGGCTAACTGCGCTGTAAAATCTCAGCAGTCTTCATGTGAATCATAAATCACGCAATAATCATCTCTTACACAAGCACTTCGTGCAGCAATCGGTCAATCAGTAACGTAACCCGGTTTCGATAGAGACTCTGAACACTGACAACCGAGTCTCAAGACTCAGCATACATCTAGGGATTCATATGCTTGGTTCTTTCGGTAAAGTCGCTTGGAAGGGAAATAATAAAATAATATAAATATTTTTAAAAAAATACAGATTCTCACGACGTTTTGACTGCAACACGAGCAGAACATTTCAGCAAGAAAATTTGGCTAATTTTCTAGTTTTCAAGAGTAATACAAATTTTTTTGCTGTGGATTTCACACGTGATGATGATTGCTCGTGTTGCAGTGGAAACGTCGTGAGAATTTGTCTTGTTTTATATTTCTATCATTTTATTATTTCCCTTCTACGTAGCATACTTTAGCTCATTAGTTTTAAGTTAGACTTGTATCTTTAGTTTAGTTAGACTTGTAAACCACTTACTTAAGATTTAAGATTCCTAAATGTTGAATGTATGCACCTTCCGGCCAAAGTAAATTCCTTGTCTGTGCGAACTTTTATTGCGAATAAAAACCCTTTCTGATTCTGATTCTGATAAATCTACTTTCTCAAAACCTCCTCCTCTCAACTCACCCCGCTCCGTGTCTCCCCATCTCTCCCTACTCCCTCCTCTGCCCTTGTCCCTTCCTCCTCCCTTCCTCCTCCCTTCCACTCCCTTCCGCCCTCCTTCGCAGGAGCTACTTTCCCTTGAGGTCGGCTCCATTGCCGCCGCCATCGTTGGTCCGACACCCACGCGGCTGCCCGGTCCCAGGCCTGAGTCTCAGTGAGTCTCAAGACTCCCCATCACTCTCTTGTCCCTTCCCCTCCCTTCCTCCTCCCTTCCACTCCCTTCCGCCCTCCTTCGCAGGAGCTACTTGCCCTTGCGGTCGGCTCCATCGCCGTCGCCATTGTCGGTCCGACACCCACGCAGCTTTCCGGTCCCAGGCCTGAGTCTCAGTGAGTCTCAAGCCTCCTCATCACTCCCTTGTCCCTTCCCCTCCCTTCCTCCTCCGCCCTTGTCCCTTCCTCCTCCCTTCCCTTCCCTTCCGCCCTCCTTCACCGGGGCTACTTTCCCTTGCGGTCGGCTTCATCGCCGCCGCCATCGAGGCTCCGTATCCACGCGGCCGTGCGGTCCCGGGCCTGCGCCCAGGAGTAGCGAGGCGCGTAGCCGAACGCCCGCGCCGCCTTGTCGGTGTCGACGCTGAACACCGTCAAGGCCATCGCCACGGTGTAGCGCGTCAGCAGCGGGATGTAGGAGACCCCGAAGAGCGCGAGGGCGCTCCTCAGTGCGTCGTTGATCATGCCCATGAGGCGGAGGAAGAACGCCGGGGCGTGCAGCCACCTCAACATGCGCACCCCGCACAGCGACAGGATCTCCATGTTGAAATCTTCGTACGACAGCCTAGGTAAGGTGGTGGGTGGGGGGGGGGGGGTGCGGCAGGAGGAGTGGACAGAGAGAGAGGGGTTAAAAAAAAATCTCTTCCTTTTCAAGATTTTGTCGTAAGTTGTGGGCAAAAAGTGTCACGGATTGCGAGCATTTTGAAAGAAAGAAAAAAAAATCATCATGAGCGAGATTAAGAAAAGGTGGATCGCAAGTTGTGAGCGAGCGTGGAGGTCGTGGCGAGATTAAGAGAAGTCAGATCGTGAGTTGTAAGTGAGCGTGGGGGTCGTGGTGAGATTAAGAGAAGGGGGATCGTGAGTTGTGAGTGAGCGTGGAGGTCGTGGCGAGATTAAGAGAAGTCAGATCGTGAGTTGTGAGTGAGCGTGGGGGTCGTGGCGAGATTAAGAGAAGTCAGATCGTGAGTTGTGAGTGAGCGTGGGGGTCGTGGCGAGATTAAGAGAAGTCAGATCGTGAGTTGTGAGCGAGCGTGGGGGTCGTGGCGAGATTAAGAGAAGGGGGATCGTGAGTTGTGAGCGAGCGTGGAGGTCGTGGCGAGATTAAGAGAAGGGGGATCGTGAGTTGTGAGTGAGCGTGGAGGTCGTGGCGAGATTAAGAGAAGTGAGATCGTGAGTTGTGAGTGAGCGTGGAGGTCGTGGCGAGATTAAAAGAAGTGAGATCGTGAGTTGTGAGTGAGCGTGGAGGTCGTGGCGAGATTAAGAGAAGTCAGATCGTGAGTTGTGAGTGAGCGTGGAGGTCGTGGCGAGATTAAGAGAAGTCAGATCGTGAGTTGTGAGTGAGCGTGGGGGTCGTGGTGAGATTAAGAGAAGTCAGATCGTGAGTTGTGAGTGAGCGTGGGGGTCGTGGCGAGATTAAGAGAAGTCAGATCGTGAGTTGTGAGTGAGCGTGGGGGTCGTGGCGAGATTAAGAGAAGGGGGATCGTGAGTTGTGAGTGAGCGTGGAGGTCGTGGCGAGATTAAGAGAAGGGGGATCGTGAGTTGTGAGTGAGCGTGGAGGTCGTGGCGAGATTAAGAGAAGTCAGATCGTGAGTTGTGAGTGAGCGTGGGGGTCGTGGCGAGATTAAGAGAAGGGGGATCGTGAGTTGTGAGTGAGCGTGGAGGTCGTGGCGAGATTAAGAGAAGGGGGATCGTGAGTTGTGAGTGAGCGTGGAGGTCGTGGCGAAATTAAGAGAAGGGGGATCGTGAGTTGTAAGTGAGCGTGGGGGTCGTGGCGAGATTAAGAGAAGGGGGATCGTGAGTTGTAAGTGAGCGTGGGGGTCGTGGCGAGATTAAGAGAAGGGGGATCGTGAGTTGTAAGTGAGCGTGGGGGTCGTGGCGAGATTAAGAGAAGGGGGATCGTGAGTTGTAAGTGAGCGTGGAGGTCGTGGCGAGATTAAGAGAAGGGGGATCGTGAGTTGTAAGTGAGCGTGGGGGTCGTGGCGAGATTAAGAGAAAACAGATCGTGAGTTGTGAGTGAGCGTGGGGGTCGTGGCGAGATTAAGAGAAGGGGGATCGTGAGTTGTGAGCGAGCGTGGGGGTCGTGGTGAGATTAAGAGAAGTCAGATCGTGAGTTGTGAGTGAGCGTGGAGGTCGTGGCGAGATTAAGAGAAGGGGGATCGTGAGTTGTGAGTGAGCGTGGGGGTCGTGGCGAGATTAAGAGGAAACAGATCGTGAGTTGTGAACGAGCGTGGGGGTCGTGGCGAGATTAAGAGAAGGGGGATCGTGAGTTGTGAGTGAGCGTGGGGGTCGTGGCGAGATTAAGAGAAGTCAGATCGTGAGTTGTGAGTGAGCGTGGAGGTCGTGGCGAGATTAAGAGAAGGGGGATCGTGAGTTGTGAGTGAGCGTGGGGGTCGTGGCGAGATTAAGAGAAGGGGGATCGTGAGTTGTAAGTGAGCGTGGAGGTCGTGGCGAGATTAAGAGAAGGGGGATCGTGAGTTGTAAGTGAGCGTGGGGGTCGTGGAGAGATTAAGAGAAGGGGGATCGTGAGTTGTAAGTGAGCGTGGGGGTCGTGGTGAGATTAAGAGAAGGGGGATCGTGAGTTGTAAGTGAGCGTGGGGGTCGTGGCGAGATTAAGAGAAAACAGATCGTGAGTTGTGAGTGAGCGTGAAGGTCGTGGCGAGATTAAGAGAAAACAGATCGTGAGTTGTGAGTGAGCGTGGGGGTCGTGGCGAGATTAAGAGAAGTCAGATCGTGAGTTGTGAGTGAGCGTGGGGGTCGTGGCGAGATTAAGAGAAGTCAGATCGTGAGTTGTGAGTGAGCGTGGGGGTCGTGGCGAGATTAAGAGAAGTCGGATCGTGAGTTGTGAGTGAGCGTGGGGGTCGTGGCGAGATTAAGAGAAGGGGGATCGTGAGTTGTGAGTGAGCGTGGAGGTCGTGGCGAGATTAAGAGAAGTCAGATCGTGAGTTGTGAGTGAGCGTGGGGGTCGTGGCGAGATTAAGAGAAGGGGGATCGTGAGTTGTGAGTGAGCGTGGAGGTCGTGGCGAGATTAAGAGAAGGGGGATCGTGAGTTGTGAGTGAGCGTGGAGGTCGTGGCGAAATTAAGAGAAGGGGGATCGTGAGTTGTAAGTGAGCGTGGGGGTCGTGGCGAGATTAAGAGAAGGGGGATCGTGAGTTGTAAGTGAGCGTGGGGGTCGTGGCGAGATTAAGAGAAGGGGGATCGTGAGTTGTAAGTGAGCGTGGGGGTCGTGGCGAGATTAAGAGAAGGGGGATCGTGAGTTGTAAGTGAGCGTGGAGGTCGTGGCGAGATTAAGAGAAGGGGGATCGTGAGTTGTAAGTGAGCGTGGGGGTCGTGGCGAGATTAAGAGAAAACAGATCGTGAGTTGTGAGTGAGCGTGGGGGTCGTGGCGAGATTAAGAGAAGGGGGATCGTGAGTTGTGAGCGAGCGTGGGGGTCGTGGTGAGATTAAGAGAAGTCAGATCGTGAGTTGTGAGTGAGCGTGGAGGTCGTGGCGAGATTAAGAGAAGGGGGATCGTGAGTTGTGAGTGAGCGTGGGGGTCGTGGCGAGATTAAGAGGAAACAGATCGTGAGTTGTGAACGAGCGTGGGGGTCGTGGCGAGATTAAGAGAAGGGGGATCGTGAGTTGTGAGTGAGCGTGGGGGTCGTGGCGAGATTAAGAGAAGTCAGATCGTGAGTTGTGAGTGAGCGTGGAGGTCGTGGCGAGATTAAGAGAAGGGGGATCGTGAGTTGTGAGTGAGCGTGGGGGTCGTGGCGAGATTAAGAGAAGGGGGATCGTGAGTTGTAAGTGAGCGTGGAGGTCGTGGCGAGATTAAGAGAAGGGGGATCGTGAGTTGTAAGTGAGCGTGGGGGTCGTGGAGAGATTAAGAGAAGGGGGATCGTGAGTTGTAAGTGAGCGTGGGGGTCGTGGTGAGATTAAGAGAAGGGGGATCGTGAGTTGTAAGTGAGCGTGGGGGTCGTGGCGAGATTAAGAGAAAACAGATCGTGAGTTGTGAGTGAGCGTGGAGGTCGTGGCGAGATTAAGAGAAAACAGATCGTGAGTTGTGAGTGAGCGTGGGAGTCGTGGCGAGATTAAGAGAAGTCGGATCGCAAGTTGTGATCCTGACGACGACCGCTTCTCAAACGTGCTAGTTTTTTGTTATTTTCTTTGAACCTTTCTACGTGACTTTACCCAAAGACCCAAAGAATGTGAATTCCTGCGGTCACGAAAGCTTTAAGTCATTGTGAGTGAGCGTCGGTGTCGTGGCGAGATTAAGAGGAGGCAGGTCATAAGTTGTGAGCGAGCGTGGGGGACGTGGCGAGATAAACTGAAGACAGATCGTAAGTCACGAGCGATGCGTGAGAGTTAAGCAACTGCCCCCCCCCCTCCACCCCTACTCTTTAAACAACCACCGCTCCGGGAGATAGGAATTCAACAGGCGAGCTGAGCCCTGCAGTTCTTGCAGAGTGAAAACGTCAGCGTGATTCACTCCCAGGTCAGCGACAGAGTAATCATCCAGGTTGATGATTGGACATCGGCAAGAAACGACGGTCATCAATTATTAATTGCCACTAAAGGGTTTTCCATTATTAGAGACTTAACGTATGCTCAGCGGTTTCCGCGTCAGTGTGTGCCTTCGACATGGCCATTGCGGACCCACTAACAGAGATATGTATATATATACACACCAGGACCAAGGGCTCGAACCCAGGGTCTCAGTTGTGATGGCTCCGTGTCTCCAAAAGGGCCATTGTGAAGCCACTGAGAGAGACACCCAGACCCAGGGCTCGAACCCAGGGTCTCCGTCTCTCCGACACGGCCGTTGTGAACTCACTGTAACACCCAGACCCAGGGCTCGATCCCAGGGTCTCAGTGGCTCTGACACCGCTTCACCCACACCCAGGGCTCGAAGCCAGAGTCTCAGTGTCTCTGACACGGCCATTGTGAACCCACTAAAAGAGAGAAACTCAGACTCAAGGTTCGAACCCAGGGTCCTCAGTGTCTCCGACACGGCCGTTGTGAACCCACTGAGAGATACACCCAGACCCAGGGCTCAAACCCAGAGTCTCAGTGTCACTGACACGGACATTGTGAACCCACTAATGGAGAGACATCCAGACCCAGAGCTCGAACCCAGAGTCTCAGTGTCCCTGACACGGACATTGTGAACCCACGGAAGGAGAGACACCCAGACCCAGGGCTCGAACCCAGAGTCTCAGTGTCACTGACACTGACATTGTGAACCCACGGAAGGAGAGACACACAGACCCAGGGCTCGAACCCAGAGTCTCAGTGTCACTGACACTGACATTGTGAACCCACGGAAGGAGAGACACACAGACCCAGGGCTCGAACCCAGAATCTCAGTGTCTCTGACACCGCCACACCCAGACACAGGGCTCGAAGCCAAGGTATCAGTGTCCCTGACACGGCCATTGTGACCCCACTAATGGAGAGACACCCAGACCCAGGGCTCGATCCCATGGTCTCAGTGTCACTGACATGGACATTGTGAACCCACTGAGAGATTGTAGAGAGAGATATGCCCAGACCCAGGGCTCGAACCCAGAGTCTCAGTGTCACTGACACGGACATTGTGAACCCACTAATGGAGAGACATCCAGACCCAGAGCTCGAACCCAGAGTCTCAGTGTCCCTGACACGGACATTGTGAACCCACGGAAGGAGAGACACCCAGACCCAGGGCTCGAACCCAGAGTCTCAGTGTCACTGACACTGACATTGTGAACCCACGGAAGGAGAGACACACAGACCCAGGGCTCGAACCCAGAGTCTCAGTGTCACTGACACTGACATTGTGAACCCACGGAAGGAGAGACACACAGACCCAGGGCTCGAACCCAGAGTCTCAGTGTCACTGACACTGACATTGTGAACCCACGGAAGGAGAGACACACAGACCCAGGGCTCGAACCCAGAGCCTCAGTGTCTCTGAAACCACCATTGTGAACCCACTAAAGGAGAGATACACAGACCCAGGGCTCAAACCCAGGGTCTCAGTGTATCTGACACCACCACACCCAGACACAGGGCTCGAAGCCAAGGTATCAGTGTCCCTGACACAGCCATTGTGACCCCACTAATGGAGAGACACCCAGACCCAGGGCTCGATTCCATGGTCTCAGTGTCACTGACATGGACATTGTGAACCCACTGAGAGATTGTAGAGAGAGATATGCCCAGACCCAGGGCTCGAACCCAGGGTCTCAGTGTCCCTGACATGGACATTGTGAACCCACCAAAGGAGAGAAACCCAGACCCAGGGCTCGATCCCATGGTCTCAGTGTCACTGACATGGACATTGTGAACCCACTGAGAGATTGTAGAGAGAGATATGCCCAGACCCAGGGCTCGAACCCAGGGTCTCAGTGTCCCTGACATGGACATTGTGAACCCACCAAAGGAGAGAAACCCAGACCCAGGGCTCGATCCCATGGTCTCAGTGTCACTGACATGGACATTGTGAACCCACTGAGAGATTGTAGAGAGATATATGCCCAGACCCAGGGCTCGAACCCAGGGTCTCAGTGTCCCTGACATGGACATTGTGAACCCACCAAAGGAGAGAAACCCAGACCCAGGGCTCGATCCCATGGTCTCAGTGTCACTGACATGGACATTGTGAACCCACTGAGAGATTGTAGAGAGATATATGCCCAGACCCAGGGCTCGAACCCAGAGATCTCGGCTCTGCTGTCTCAGCCTCCCCCACACGGCTGTTGTGATACACACTGAACGTGGCGTGGTTTGCCAAGAGGCTGCACTGCGGGTAGGGAGTGGCGTTGGGGTTAATGATTGTCATTAGCAGCAGCAGCGGCAAATGTTGGAGATGCTCAGATTTGTGGGTCCAACGTTCAAGGTAAGAATTCTGCTCGATAATGTCAAGGGCCCAGTGAAATTGACACTTTGAACATTCTAAAAATGTTATGCTCAACCTGAGACCCGGTCTCTACACGCTGACCCTGAGACCCGTCTCCAGACGCTGACCCTGAGACCCGGTCTCTACACGCTGACCCTGAGACCCGGTCTCCAGACGCTGACCCTGAGACCCGGTGTCTAGACACTGACCCTGAGACCCGGTCTCTACACGCTGACCCTGAGACCCGGTCTCCAGACGCTGACCCTGAGACCCGGTGTCTAGACACTGACCCTGAGACCCGGTGTCCAGACACTGACCCTGAGACCCGGTGTCCAGACACTGACCCTGAGACCCGGTGTCTAGACACTGACCTGAGACCCGGTGTCTAGACACTGACCCTGAGACCCGGTGTCTAGACACTGACCCTGAGACCCGGTGTCTAGACTCTGACCCTGAGACCCGGTGTCCAGACACTGACCCTGAGACCCGGTGTCTAGACACTGACCCTAAAACCCAGTGTCTAGACACTGATCCTGAGACCCGGTGTCTAGACACTGACCCTGAGACCCGGTGTCTAGACACTGACCCTGAGACCCGGTGTCTAGACTCTGACCCTGAGACCCGGTGTCTAGACTCTGACCCTGAGACCCGGTGTCCAGACACTGACCCTGAGACCCGGTGTCCAGACACTGACCCTGAGACCCGGTGTCCAGACACTGACCCTGAGACCCGGTGTCTAGACACTGACCCTGAGACCCGGTGTCCAGACACTGACCCTGAGACCCGGTGTCCAGACACTGACCCTGAGACCCGGTGTCTAGACACTGACCCTGAGACCCGGTGTCCAGACACTGACCCTGAGACCCGGTGTCCAGACACTGACCCTGAGACCCGGTGTCTAGACTCTGACCCTGAGACCCGGTGTCCAGACACTGACCCTGAGACCCGGTGTCCAGAAACTGACCCTGAGACCCGGTGTCCAGACACTGACCCTGAGACCCGGTGTCCAGACACTGACCCTGAGACCCGGTGTCCAGACACTGACCCTGAGACCCGGTGTCTAGACACTGACCCTGAGACCCGGTGTCTAGACTCTGACCCTGAGACCCGGTGTCTAGACTCTGACCCTGAGACCCGGTGTCCAGACTCTGACCCTGAGACCCGGTGTCTAGACTCTGACCCTGAGACCCGGTGTCCAGACACTGACCCTGAGACCCGGTGTCTAGACACTGACCCTGAGACCCAGTGTCTAGACACTGACCCTGAGACCCGGTGTCCAGACACTGACCGTGAGACCCGGTGTCCAGACACTGACCCTGAGACCCGGTGTCCAGACACTGACCCTGAGACCCGGTGTCCAGACACTGACCCTGAGACCCGGTGTCTAGACACTGACCCTGAGACCCGGTGTCCAGACACTGACCCTGAGACCCGGTGTCCAGACACTGACCCTGAGACCCGGTGTCTAGACACTGACCCTGAGACCCGGTGTCTAGACACTGACCCTGAGACCCGGTGTCTAGACACTGACCCTGAGACCCGGTGTCTAGACACTGACCCTGAGACCCAGTGTCTAGACACTGATCCTGAGACCCGGTGTCTAGACACTGACCCTGAGACCCGGTGTCTAGACACTGATCCTGAGACCCGGTGTCCAGACACTGACCCTGAGACCCGGTGTCCAGACACTGACCCTGAGACCCGGTTTCCAGACACTGACCCTGAGACCCGGTGTCCAGACACTGACCCTGAGACCCGGTGTCCAGACACTGACCCTGAGACCCGGTGTCCAGACACTGACCCTGAGACCCGGTGTCCAGACACTGACCCTGAGACCCGGTGTCTAGACACTGACCCTGAGACCCGGTGTCTAGACTCTGACCCTGAGACCCGGTGTCCAGACACTGACCCTGAGACCCGGTGTCTAGACACTGATCCTGAGACCCGGTGTCTAGACACTGACCCTGAGACCCGGTGTCTAGACACTGACCCTGAGACCCGGTGTCTAGACACTGACCCTGAGACCCAGTGTCTAGACACTGATCCTGAGACCCGGTGTCTAGACACTGACCCTGAGACCCGGTGTCCAGACACTGACCCTGAGACCCGGTGTCCAGACACTGACCCTGAGACCCGGTGTCCAGACACTGACCCTGAGACCCGCTGTCTAGACACTGACCCTGAGACCCGGTGTCCAGACACTGACCCTGAGACCCGGTGTCCAGACACTGACCCTGAGACCCGGTGTCCAGACTCTGACCCTGAGACCCGGTGTCCAGACACTGACCCTGAGACCCGGTGTCTAGACTCTGACCCTGAGACCCGGTGTCCAGACTCTGGCCCTGAGACTCGGTGTCTAGACTCTGACCCTGAGACCCGGTGTCTAGACTCTGGCCCTGAGACCCGGTGTCTAGACTCTGACCCTGAGACCCGGTGTCTAGACTCTGGCCCTGAGACCCGGTGTCTAGACTCTGACCCTGAGACCCGGTGTCTAGACTCTGACCCTGAGACCCGGTGTCTAGACTCTGACCCTGAGACCCGGTGTCTAGACTCTGGCCCTGAGACCCGGTGTCTAGACTCTGACCCTGAGACCCGGTGTCCAGACTCTGACCCTGAGACCCGGTGTCCAGACTCTGACCCTGAGACCCGGTGTCTAGACTCTGGCCCTGAGACCCGGTGTCTAGACTCTGACCCTGAGACCCGGTGTCTAGACTCTGGCCCTGAGACCCGGTGTCTAGACTCTGACCCTGAGACCCGGTGTCTAGACTCTGGCCCTGAGACCCGGTGTCCAGACTCTGACCCTGAAACCCGGTGTCCAGACTCTGACCCTGAGACCCGGTGTCTAGACTCTGGCCCTGAGACCCGGTGTCTAGACTCTGACCCTGAGACCCGGTGTCTAGACTCTGGCCCTGAGACCCGGTGTCTAGACTCTGACCCTGAGACCCGGTGTCTAGACTCTGACCCTGAGACCCGGTGTCTAGACTCTGACCCTGAGACCCGGTGTCTAGACTCTGGCCCTGAGACCCGGTGTCTAGACTCTGACCCTGAGACCCGGTGTCTAGACTTTGGCCCTGAGACCCGGTGTCCAGACTCTGACCCTGAGACTCGGTGTCTAGACACTGACCCTGAGACCCGGTGTCTAGACTCTGGCCCTGAGACCCGGTGTCTAGACTCTGACCCTGAGACCCGGTGTCTAGACTCTGGCCCTGAGACCCGGTGTCTAGACTCTGACCCTGAGACCCGGTGTCTAGACTCTGACCCTGAGACCCGGTGTCTAGACTCTGACCCTGAGACCCGGTGTCTAGACTCTGGCCCTGAGACCCGGTGTCTAGACTCTGACCCTGAGACCCGGTGTCCAGACTCTGACCCTGAGACCCGGTGTCCAGACTCTGACCCTGAGACCCGGTGTCTAGACTCTGGCCCTGAGACCCGGTGTCTAGACTCTGACCCTGAGACCCGGTGTCTAGACTCTGGCCCTGAGACCCGGTGTCTAGACTCTGACCCTGAGACCCGGTGTCTAGACTCTGGCCCTGAGACCCGGTGTCCAGACTCTGACCCTGAAACCCGGTGTCCAGACTCTGACCCTGAGACCCGGTGTCTAGACTCTGGCCCTGAGACCCGGTGTCTAGACTCTGACCCTGAGACCCGGTGTCTAGACTCTGGCCCTGAGACCCGGTGTCTAGACTCTGACCCTGAGACCCGGTGTCTAGACTCTGACCCTGAGACCCGGTGTCTAGACTCTGACCCTGAGACCCGGTGTCTAGACTCTGGCCCTGAGACCCGGTGTCTAGACTCTGACCCTGAGACCCGGTGTCTAGACTTTGGCCCTGAGACCCGGTGTCCAGACTCTGACCCTGAGACCCGGTGTCTAGACACTGACCCTGAGACCCGGTGTCCAGACTCTGACCCTGAGACCCGGTGTCTAGACTCTGGCCCTGAGACCCGGTGTCTAGACTCTGACCCTGAGACCCGGTGTCTAGACTCTGGCCCTGAGACCCGGTGTCTAGACTCTGACCCTGAGACCCGGTGTCTAGACTCTGACCCTGAGACCCGGTGTCCAGACTCTGACCCTGAGACCCGGTGTCTAGACACTGACCCTGAGACCCGGTGTCTAGACTCTGACCCTGAGACCCGGTGTCTAGACTCTGACCCTGAGACCCGGTCTCTAGACACTGACCCTGAGACCCGGTGTCTAGACACTGACCCTGAGACCCGGTGTCTAGACACTGACCCTGAGACCCGGTGTCTAGACTCTGACCCTGAGACCCGGTGTCCAGACTCTGACCCTGAGACCCGGTGTCCAGACTCTGACCCTGAGACCCGGTGTCTAGACTCTGACCCTGAGACCCGGTGTCCAGACTCTGACCCTGAGACCTGGTGTCAAGACACTGACCCTGAGACCCGGTGTCTAGACACTGACCCTGAGACCCGGTGTCCAGACACTGACCCTGAGACCCGGTGTCTAGACACTGACCCTGAGACCCGGTGTCTAGACTCTGACATGAGACCCGGTGTCTAGACACTGACCCTGAGACCCGGTGTCCAGACACTGACCCTGAGACCCGGTGTCTAGACACTAACCCTGAGACCCGGTGTCTAGACACTGACCCTGAGACCCGGTGTCTAGACACTGACCCTGAGACCCGGTGTCTAGACACTGACCCTGAGACCTGGTGTCTAGACACTGACCCTGAGACCCGGTGTCTAGACACTAACCCTGAGACCCGGTGTCTAGACACTGACCCTGAGACCCGGTGTCTAGACACTGACCCTGAGACCCAGTGTCTAGACACTGACCCTGAGACCCGGTGTCTAGACACTGACCCTGAGACCCGGTGTCTAGACACTGACCCTGAGACCCGGTGTCTAGACTCTGACCCTGAGACCCAGTGTCTAGACTCTGACCCTGAGACCCGGTGTCCAGACACTGACCCTGAGACCCGGTGTCTAGACACTGACCCTGAGACCCAGTGTCTAGACACTGACCCTGAGACCCGGTGTCTAGACACTGACCCTGAGACCCGGTGTCCAGACACTGACCCTGAGACCCGGTGTCTAGACACTGACCCTGAGACCCGGTGTCCAGACTCTGACCCTGAGACCCGGTGTCCAGACACTGACCCTGAGACCCGGTGTCCAGACTCTGACGCTGAGACCCGGTGTCCAGACACTGACCCTGAGACCCGGTGTCTAGACTCTGACCCTGAGACCCGGTGTCCAGACTCTGACCCTGAGACCCGGTGTCCAGACACTGACCCTGAGACCCGGTGTCCAGACTCTGGCCCTGAGACCCGGTGTCCAGACACTGACCCTGAGACCCGGTGTCCAGACTCTGGCCCTGAGACCCGGTGTCTAGACTCTGGCCCTGAGACCCGGTGACTAGACTCTGACCCTGAGACCCGGTGTCCAGACACTGACCCTGAGACTCGGTGTCTAGACTCTGACCCTGAGACCCGGTGTCTAGACACTGACCCTGAGACCCAGTGTCTAGACACTGACCCTGAGACCCGGTGTCCAGACACTGACCCTGAGACCCGGTGTCTAGACACTGACCCTGAGACCCGGTGTCTAGACTCTGACCCTGAGACCCGGTGTCTAGACTCTGACCCTGAGACCCGGTGTCCAGACACTGACCCTGAGACCCGGTGTCTAGACACTGACCCTGAGACCCAGTGTCTAGACACTGACCCTGAGACCCGGTGTCTAGACACTGACCCTGAGACCCGGTGTCCAGACACTGACCCTGAGACCCGGTGTCTAGACACTGACCCTGAGACCCGGTGTCCAGACTCTGACCCTGAGACCCGGTGTCCAGACACTGACCCTGAGACCCGGTGTCTAGACACTGACCCTGAGACCCGGTGTCTAGACACTGACCCTGAGACCCGGTGTCCAGACACTGACCCTGAGACCCGGTGTCTAGACACTGACCCTGAGACCCGGTGTCCAGACTCTGACCCTGAGACCCGGTGTCCAGACACTGACCCTGAGACCCGGTGTCCAGACTCTGACCCTGAGACCCGGTGTCCAGACACTGACCCTGAGACCCGGTGTCTAGACTCTGACCCTGAGACCCGGTGTCCAGACTCTGACCCTGAGACCCGGTGTCCAGACAATGACCCTGAGACCCGGTGTCCAGACTCTGGCCCTGAGACCCGGTGTCTAGACTCTGGCCCTGAGACCCGGTGTCTAGACTCTGACCCTGAGACCCGGTGTCCAGACACTGACCCTGAGACCCGGTGTCTAGACTCTGACCCTGAGACCCGGTGTCTAGACTCTGGCCCTGAGACCCGGTGTCTAGACTCTGACCCTGAGACCCGGTGTCCAGACACTGACCCTGAGACCCGGTGTCTAGACACTGACCCTGAGACCCGGTGTCTAGACTCTGGCCCTGAGACCCGGTGTCTAGACTCTGACCCTGAGACCCGGTGTCTAGACTCTAACCCTGAGACCCGGTGTCTAGACTCTGGCCCTGAGACCCGGTGTTCAGACTCTGACCCTGAGACCCGGTGTTCAGACTCTGACCCTGAGACCTGGTGTCTAGACTCTGACCCTGAGACCCGGTCTCCAGACACTGACCCTGAGACCCGGTGTCTAGACACTGACCCTGAGACCCGGTGTCTAGACACTGACCCTGAGACCCGGTGTCTAGACTCTGACCCTGAGACCCGGTGTCCAGACTCTGACCCTGAGACCCGGTGTCCAGACTCTGACCCTGAGACCCGGTGTCTAGACTCTGACCCTGAGACCCGGTGTCTAGACTCTGGCCCTGAGACCCGGTGTCTAGACTCTGACCCTGAGACCCGGTGTCCAGACACTGACCCTGAGACCTGGCGTCTAGACACTGACCCTGAGACCCGGTGTCTAGACACTAACCCTGAGACCCGGTGTCTAGACACTGACCCTGAGACCCGGTGTCTAGACACTGACCCTGAGACCCAGTGTCTAGACACTGACCCTGAGACCCGGTGTCTAGACACTGACCCTGAGACCCGGTGTCTAGACACTGACCCTGAGACCCGGTGTCTAGACTCTGACCCTGAGACCCGGTGTCTAGACTCTGACCCTGAGACCCGGTGTCCAGACACTGACCCTGAGACCCGGTGTCTAGACACTGACCCTGAGACCCAGTGTCTAGACACTGACCCTGAGACCCGGTGTCTAGACACTGACCCTGAGACCCGGTGTCCAGACACTGACCCTGAGACCCGGTGTCTAGACACTGACCCTGAGACCCGGTGTCCAGACTCTGACCCTGAGACCCGGTGTCCAGACACTGACCCTGAGACCCGGTGTCCAGACTCTGACCCTGAGACCCGGTGTCCAGACACTGACCCTGAGACCCGGTGTCTAGACTCTGACCCTGAGACCCGGTGTCCAGACTCTGACCCTGAGACCCGGTGTCCAGACACTGACCCTGAGACCCGGTGTCCAGACTCTGGCCCTGAGACCCGGTGTCTAGACTCTGGCCCTGAGACCCGGTGTCTAGACTCTGACCCTGAGACCCGGTGTCCAGACACTGACCCTGAGACCCGGTGTCTAGACTCTGACCCTGAGACCCGGTGTCTAGACACTGACCCTGAGACCCAGTGTCTAGACACTGACCCTGAGACCCGGTGTCCAGACACTGACCCTGAGACCCGGTGTCTAGACACTGACCCTGAGACCCGGTGTCTAGACTCTGACCCTGAGACCCGGTGTCTAGACTCTGACCCTGAGACCCGGTGTCCAGACACTGACCCTGAGACCCGGTGTCTAGACACTGACCCTGAGACCCAGTGTCTAGACACTGACCCTGAGACCCGGTGTCTAGACACTGACCCTGAGACCCGGTGTCCAGACACTGACCCTGAGACCCGGTGTCTAGACACTGACCCTGAGACCCGGTGTCCAGACTCTGACCCTGAGACCCTGTGTCCAGACACTGACCCTGAGACCCGGTGTCTAGACACTGACCCTGAGACCCGGTGTCTAGACACTGACCCTGAGACCCGGTGTCCAGACACTGACCCTGAGACCCGGTGTCTAGACACTGACCCTGAGACCCGGTGTCCAGACTCTGACCCTGAGACCCGGTGTCCAGACACTGACCCTGAGACCCGGTGTCCAGACTCTGACCCTGAGACCCGGTGTCCAGACACTGACCCTGAGACCCGGTGTCTAGACTCTGACCCTGAGACCCGGTGTCTAGACTCTGACCCTGAGACCCGGTGTCCAGACACTGACCCTGAGACCCGGTGTCCAGACTCTGGCCCTGAGACCCGGTGTCTAGACTCTGGCCCTGAGACCCGGTGTCTAGACTCTGACCCTGAGACCCGGTGTCCAGACACTGACCCTGAAACCCGGTGTCTAGACTCTGACCCTGAGACCCGGTGTCTAGACTCTGGCCCTGAGACCCGGTGTCTAGACTCTGACCCTGAGACCCGGTGTCCAGACACTGACCCTGAGACCCGGTGTCTAGACACTGACCCTGAGACCCGGTGTCTAGACTCTGGCCCTGAGACCCGGTGTCTAGACTCTGACCCTGAGACCCGGTGTCTAGACTCTAACCCTGAGACCCGGTGTCTAGACTCTGGCCCTGAGACCCGGTGTTCAGACTCTGACCCTGAGACCCGGTGTCTAGACACTGACCCTGAGACCCGGTGTCTAGACTCTGACCCTGAGACCTGGTGTCTAGACTCTGACCCTGAGACCCGGTCTCCAGACACTGACCCTGAGACCCGGTGTCTAGACACTGACCCTGAGACCCGGTGTCCAGACTCTGACCCTGAGACCCGGTGTCCAGACTCTGACCCTGAGACCCGGTGTCTAGACTCTGACCCTGAGACCCGGTGTCTAGACTCTGGCCCTGAGACCCGGTGTCTAGACTCTGACCCTGAGACCCGGTGTCCAGACACTGACCCTGAGACCCGGTGTCTAGACACTGACCCTGAGACCCGGTGTCTAGACTCTGGCCCTGAGACCCGGTGTCTAGACACTGACCCTGAGACCCGGTGTCTAGACACTGACCCTGAGACCCGGTGTCTAGACACTGACCCTGAGACCCGGTGTCTAGACTCTGACCCTGAGACCCGGTGTCTAGACTCTGACCCTGAGACCCGGTGTCCAGACACTGACCCTGAGACCCGGTGTCTAGACACTGACCCTGAGACCCAGTGTCTAGACACTGACCCTGAGACCCGGTGTCTAGACACTGACCCTGAGACCCGGTGTCCAGACACTGACCCTGAGACCCGGTGTCCAGACTCTGACCCTGAGACCCGGTGTCCAGACACTGACCCTGAGACCCGGTGTCTAGACACTGACCCTGAGACCCGGTGTCTAGACACTGACCCTGAGACCCGGTGTCCAGACTCTGACCCTGAGACCCGGTGTCCAGACACTGACCCTGAGACCCGGTGTCTAGACTCTGACCCTGAGACCCGGTGTCCAGACTCTGACCCTGAGACCCGGTGTCCAGACACTGACCCTGAGACCCGGTGTCCAGACTCTGGCCCTGAGACCCGGTGTCTAGACTCTGGCCCTGAGACCCGGTGTCTAGACTCTGACCCTGAGACCCGGTGTCCAGACACTGACCCTGAGACCCGGTCTCTAGACTCTGACCCTGAGACCCGGTGTCTAGACTCTGGCCCTGAGACCCGGTGTCTAGACTCTGACCCTGAGACCCGGTGTCCAGACACTGACCCTGAGACCCGGTGTCTAGACACTGACCCTGAGACCCGGTGTCTAGACTCTGGCCCTGAGACCCGGTGTCTAGACTCTGACCCTGAGACCCGGTGTCTAGACTCTAACCCTGAGACCCGGTGTCTAGACTCTGGCCCTGAGACCCGGTGTTCAGACTCTGACCCTGAGACCCGGTGTCTAGTAACTGACCCTGAGACCCGGTGTCTAGACTCTGACCCTGAGACCTGGTGTCTAGACTCTGACCCTGAGACCCGGTCTCCAGACACTGACCCTGAGACCCGGTGTCTAGACACTGACCCTGAGACCCGGTGTCTAGACACTGACCCTGAGACCCGGTGTCTAGACTCTGACCCTGAGACCCGGTGTCCAGACTCTGACCCTGAGACCCGGTGTCCAGACTCTGACCCTGAGACCCGGTGTCTAGACACTGACCCTGAGACCCGGTGTCCAGACTCTGACCCTGAGACCTGGTGTCTAGACACTGACCCTGAGACCCGGTGTCTAGACACTGACTCTGAGACCCGGTGTCCAGACACTGACCCTGAGACCCGGTGTCTAGACACTGACTCTGAGACCCGGTGTCTAGACTCTGACCTGAGACCCGGTGTCTAGACACTGACCCTGAGACCCGGTGTCCAGACACTGACCCTGAGACCCGGTGTCTAGACACTGACCCTGAGACCCGGTGTCTAGACATTGACCCTGAGACCCGGTGTCCAGACTCTGACCCTGAGACCCGGTGTCTAGACGCTGACCCTGAGACCCGGTGTCCAGACTCTGACCCTGAGACCCGGTGTCTAGACACTGACCCTGAGACCCGGTCTCCAGACACTGACCCTGAGACCCGGTCTCCAGACACTGACCCTGAGACCCGGTGTCCAGACTCTGACCCTGAGACCCGGTGTCTAGACACTGACCCTGAGACCCGGTCTCCAGACACTGACCCTGAGACCCGGTGTCCAGACTCTGACCCTGAGACCCGGTCTCCAGACACTGACCCTGAGACCCGGTCTCCAGACACTGACCCTGAGACCCGGTGTCCAGACTCTGACCCTGAGACCCGGTGTCCAGACACTGACCCTGAGACCCGGTCTCCAGACACTGACCCTGAGACCCGGTGTCTAGACACTGACCCTGAGACCCGGTCTCCAGACACTGACCCTGAGACCCGGTGTCCAGACTCTGACCCTGAAACCCGGTGTCCAGACACTGACCCTGAGACCCGGTGTCCAGACTCTGACCCTGAGACCCGGTGATTAGGCTCTGACCCTGAGACCCGGTCTCCAGACACTGACCCTGAGACCCGGTGTCCAGACACTGACCCTGAGACCCGGTCTCCAGACACTGACCCTGAGACCCGGTGTCCAGACTCTGACCCTGAGACCCGGTGTCCAGACACTGACCCTGAGACCCGGTGTCCAGACTCTGACCCTGAGACCCGGTTTCCAGACACTGACCCTGAGACCCGGTGTCCAGACTCTGACCCTGAGACCCGGTGTCCAGACACTGACCCTGAGACCCGGTCTCCAGACACTGACCCTGAGACCCGGTGTCTAGACACTGACCCTGAGACCCGGTCTCCAGACACTGACCCTGAGACCCGGTGTCCAGACACTGACCCTGAGACCCGGTGTCCAGACACTGACCCTGAGACCCGGTGTCCAGACACTGACCCTGAGACCCGGTCTCCAGACACTGACCCTGAGACCCGGTGTCCAGACTCTGACCCTGAGACCCGGTGTCCAGACACTGACCCTGAGACCCGGTCTCCAGACACTGACCCTGAGACCCGGTGTCCAGACTCTGACCCTGAGACCCGGTGTCCAGACACTGACCCTGAGACCCGGTCTCCAGACACTGACCCTGAGACCCGGTGTCTAGACACTGACCCTGAGTCCCGGTGTCCAGACTCTGACCCTGAGATCCGGTGTCTAGACGCTGACCCTGAGACCCGGTGTCCAGACTCTGACCCTGAGACCCGGTGTCCAGACTCTGACCCTGAGACCCGGTGTCCAGACACTGACCCTGAGACCCGGTGTCCAGACACTGACCCTGAGACCTGGTGTCCAGACTCTGACCCTGAGACCCGGTGTCCAGACTCTGACCCTGAGACCCGGTGTCTAGACGCTGACCCTGAGACCCGGTGTCCAGACACTGACCCTGAGACCTGGTGTCCAGACACTGATCCTGAGACCCAGTCACTGACCCTGAGACCCGGTCAGTAGACACTGTGGGGGTTCAGCGCCGGTCACTGCGGTATAAACCGGGTCAGGCGAGCGGGAGGTCACCATGCGGTGCGGGCTCACCGGGGAGAGTCGTCGTAGCAGTAGAAGACTTCCCCCTCGACGCCCTCGCGACCCTGCGAGAGCGCTCGCAGCGCCAGCGCGTGCATCCACGCCACGTTGCCTGCGCGGAAACAACAACAGCAGCAGCGGCAGCAGCAGCGTGATCAGCCCGCAGATAAAATGAGCACTGCTGCACCCAGAGACTCAACACTGCACCATAGACTCAACACTGTAACATAGACTCAGCACTGCACCATAGACTCAGCACTGCACCATAGACTCAGCACTGCCCATAGACTCAGAACTGCACCATAGACTCAGCACTGCACCATAGACTCAACACTGCACCACAGACTCAGCACTGCACCATAGACTCAGCACTGCACCATAGACTAAGCACTGCCCATAGACTCAACACTGCACCATAGACTCAACACTGCACCATAGACTCAACACTGCACCACAGACTCAATACTGCACCACAGACTCAGCACTGCACCATAGACTCAGCACTGCCCATAGACTCAACACTGCACCATAGACTCAACACTGCCCATAGACTCAGAACCTGACCATAGACTCAGCACTGCACCATAGACTCAACACTGCACCATAGACTCAGCACTGCCCATAGACTCAACACTGCACCATAGACTCAACACTGCCCATAGACTCAACACTGCACCATAGACTCAGAACCTGACCATAGACTCAACACTGCACCATAGACTCAGCACTGCCCATAGACTCAACACTGCACCATAGACTCAACACTGCACCACAGACTCAGCACTGCACCACAGACTCAGCACTGCACCATAGACTCAGCACTGCACCATAGACTCAACACTGCACCACAGACTCAGCACTGCACCATAGACTCAGCACTGCGCCATAGACTCAGCACTGCCCCATAGACTCAACACTGCACCACAGACTCAGCACTGCACCACAGACTCAGCACTGCACCATAGACTCAGCACTGCACCACAGACTCAGCACTGCACCACAGACTCAGCACTGCACCATAGACTTAACAATGCACCACAGACTCAGCACTGCACCATAGAATCAGCACTGCCCATAGACTCAACACTGCACCATAGACTCAACACTGCACCACAGACTCAGCACTGCACCACAGACTCAGCACTGCACCATAGACTTAACACTGCACCACAGACTCAACACTGCACCATAGACTCAACACTACACCATAGACTCAGCACTGCCCATAGACTCAACACTGCACCACAGACTCAGCACTGCACCATAGACTCAACACTGCAACTCAGAAACTAAGAGGGCAGTGATAGCCCAAGGGGTCCCCCTAGTGGCAGCTTGCCCCAATCACCACAGGCAGAGATGCTGCTGCGTCTCCCCCGTGTCTCTTACCCACTTGGACTCTCCCGCCTCACCCCCCCCCCCACGTAGACTCTCCCGCCTCCTCACCCCCCCCCCCCCGTGTCTCACCCACGTAGACTCTCCCGCCTCACCCCCCCCCGCCCCCCGTGTCTCACCCACGTAGACTCTCCCGCCTCACCCCCCCCGCCCCCCCGTGTCTCACCCACGTAGACTCTCCCGCCTCACCCCCCCCCCCCCGTGTCTCTCTCACTTAGACTCTCTCATCTCACCCCCCCCCCCGTCTCACCCACTTGGACTCTCACCCCCCCCCCCCCGTGTCTCACCCACGTAGACTCTCCCGCCTCACCCCCCCCGCCCCCCCGTGTCTCACCCACGTAGACTCTCCCGCCTCACCCCCCCCCCCCCGTGTCTCACCCACGTAGACTCTCCCATGTCACACCCCCCCCCCCCCCCCCCGTGTCTCACCCACGTAGACTCTCCCGCCTCACCCCCCCCCCGTGTCTCACCCACTTAGACTCTCCCGCCTCACCCCCCCCCCCGTGTCTCACCCACTTAGACTCTCCCGCCTCACCCCCCCCCCCCCCCCCCGTGTCTCACCCACGTAGACTCTCCCGCCTCACCCCCCCCCCCCCGTGTCTCACCCACGTAGACTCTCCCGCCTCACCCCCCCCCCCCGTGTCTCACCCACGTAGACTCTCCCGCCTCACCTCCCCCCTTCCCCCCCGTGTCTCACCCACGTAGACTCTCCCGCCTCACCCCCCCCCCCCCGTGTCTCACCCACGTAGACTCTCCCGCCTCACCCCCCCCCGCCCCCCCCGTGTCTCACCCACGTAGACTCTCCCGCCTCACCCCCCCCCCGTGTCTCACCCACGTAGACTCTCCCGCCTCACCCCCCCCCGCCCCCCCGTGTCTCACCCACGTAGACTCTCCCGCCTCACCCCCCCCGCCCCCCCGTGTCTCACCCACGTAGACTCTCCCGCCTCACCCCCCCCCCCGTGTCTCACCCACGTAGACTCTCCCACCTCACCCCCCCCCCGCCCCCCCGTGTCTCACCCACGTAGACTCTCCCGCCTCACCCCCCCCCCGTGTCTCACCCACGTAGACTCTCCCGCCTCACCCCCCCCCCCGTGTCTCACCCACGTAGACTCTCCCGCCTCACCCCCCCCCCGCCCCCCCGTGTCTCACCCACGTAGACTCTCCCGCCTCACCCCCCCCCCCGTGTCTCACCCACGTAGACTCTCCCACCTCACCCCCCCCCCCGCCCCCCCGTGTCTCACCCACGTAGACTCTCCCACCTCACCCCCCCCCCGCCCCCCCGTGTCTCACCCACGTAGACTCTCCCGCCTCACCCCCCCCCCGCCCCCCCGTGTCTCACCCACGTAGACTCTCCCGCCTCACCCCCCCCCCCGCCCCCCCGTGTCTCACCCACGTAGACTCTCCCGCCTCACCCCCCCCCCCGCCCCCCCGTGTCTCACCCACGTAGACTCTCCCGCCTCACCCCCCCCCCCCGCCCCCCCGTGTCTCACCCACGTAGACTCTCCCACCTCACCCCCCCCCCGCCCCCCCGTGTCTCACCCACGTAGACTCTCCCGCCTCACCCCCCCCCCGCCCCCCCGTGTCTCACCCACGTAGACTCTCCCGCCTCACCCCCCCCCCGCCCCCCCGTGTCTCACCCACGTAGACTCTCCCGCCTCACCCCCCCCCCCGCCCCCCCGTGTCTCACCCACGTAGACTCTCCCGCCTCACCCCCCCCCCGCCCCCCCGTGTCTCACCCACGTAGACTCTCCCGCCTCACCCCCCCCCCGCCCCCCCGTGTCTCACCCACGTAGACTCTCCCACCTCACCCCCCCCCCCCCGCCCCCCCGTGTCTCACCCACGTAGACTCTCCCGCCCCCCCCCGTGTCTCACCCACGTAGACTCTCCCACCTCACCCCCCCCCCCGCCCCCCCGTGTCTCACCCACGTAGACTCTCCCACCTCACCCCCCCCCCCCGCCCCCCCGTGTCTCACCCACGTAGACTCTCCCGCCTCACCCCCCCCCCCGCCCCCCCGTGTCTCACCCACGTAGACTCTCCCGCCTCACCCCCCCCCCCCGCCCCCCCGTGTCTCACCCACGTAGACTCTCCCACCTCACCCCCCCCCCGCCCCCCCGTGTCTCACCCACGTAGACTCTCCCGCCTCACCCCCCCCCCGCCCCCCCGTGTCTCACCCACGTAGACTCTCCCGCCTCACCCCCCCCCCCGCCCCCCCGTGTCTCACCCACGTAGACTCTCCCGCCTCACCCCCCCCCCCCGCCCCCCCGTGTCTCACCCACGTAGACTCTCCCACCTCACCCCCCCCCCGCCCCCCCGTGTCTCACCCACGTAGACTCTCCCGCCTCACCCCCCCCCCGCCCCCCCGTGTCTCACCCACGTAGACTCTCCCGCCTCACCCCCCCCCCCGCCCCCCCGTGTCTCACCCACGTAGACTCTCCCACCTCACCCCCCCCCCCCGCCCCCCCGTGTCTCACCCACGTAGACTCTCCCGCCCCCCCCCGTGTCTCACCCACGTAGACTCTCCCGTGCTCCACGTCCTCCGGCACCCCACGCAGAAGCCAGCCGTCCCGGCCGCCGGCTCGCCGGTAGTAGGACTCGAGCACGTTGTGACCCTCGCCGTAGATGCCCAGCGGGCGCAGAGACACCGTGCGGAGGAGCCCTCCACCACCCAGCTACGACAGGGGGCAAAGACAAAGGTCCCCCGTGTAGCCTGTGACGGGCTGTAGGGGCAAGTGCTGTAGACTGACACACAGACACACAGACAAAGGTCCCCCGTGTAGCCTGTGACAGGCTGTAGGGCAAGTGCTGTAGACTCACACAGACACACAGACACACAGACAAAGGTCCCCCGTGTAGCCCGTGACAGGCTGTAGGGGCAAGTGCTGTAGACTGACACACACACAGACACACAGACAAAGGTCCTCCGTGTAGCCTGTGACGGGCTGTAGGAGCAAGTGCTGTAGACTGACACACACACAAACACACAGACAAAGATCCCCCGTGTAGCCTGTGACAGGCTGTAGGGGCAAGTGCTGTAGACTGACTCACACACACACACAGACAAAGGTCCCCCGTGTAGCCTGTGACGGGCTGTAGGGGCAAGTGCTGTAGACACACACAGACACACAGACAAAGATCCCCCGTGTAGCCTGTGACGGGCTGTAGGGGGAAGTGCTGTAGACGGACACACACACAGACACACAGACAAAGATCCCCTGTGTAGCCTGTGACGGGCTGTAGGGGCAAGTGCTGTAGACTGACACACACACACAGACAAAGGTCCCCCGTGTAGCCTGTGACGGGCTGTAGGGGCAAGTGCTGTAGATTCACACAGACACACAGACAAAGATCCCCCGTGTAGCCTGTGACAGGCTGTAGGGGCAAGTGCTGTAGACTGACACACACACAGACACACAGACAAAGATCCCCCGTATAGCCTGTGACGGGCTGTAGGGGCAAGTGCTGTAGACTGACACAGACACAGACACACAGACAAAGGTCCCCCGTGTAGCCTGTGACAGGCTGTAGGGGCAAGTGCTGTAGACTCACACAAACACACAGACAAAGGTCCCCCGTGTAGCCTGTGACAAGCTGTAGGGGCAAGTGCTGTAGACACACACAGACACACAGACAAAGATCACCCGTGTAGCCTGTGACGGGCTGTAGGGGCAAGTGCTGTAGACTGACTCACACACACACACAGAAAAAGGTCCCCCGTGTAGCCTGTGACAGGCTGTAGGGGCAAGTGCTGTAGATTCACACAGACACAGACACACAGACAAAGGTCCCCCGTGTAGCCTGTGACAGGCTGTAGGGGCAAGTGCTGTAGACTGACACACACACACAGACAAAGGTCCCCCGTGTAGCCTGTGACGGGCTGTAGGGGCAAGTGCTGTAGACTGACTCACACACACACACAGACAAAGGTCCCCCGTGTAGCCTGTGACAGGCTGTAGGGGCAAGTGCTGTAGACTGACACACACACACAGACAAAGATCCCCCGTGTAGCCTGTGACAGGCTGTAGGGGCAAGTGCTGTAGACACACACAGACACACAGACAAAGATCCCCCGTGTAGCCTGTGACGGGCTGTAGGGGCAAGTGCTGTAGACGGACACACACACAGACACACAGACAAAGATCCCCCGTGTAGCCTGTGACGGGCTGTAGGGGCAAGTGCTGTAGACGGACACACACACAGACACACAGACAAAGATTCCCCTTGTAGCCTGTGACGGGCTGTAGGGGCAAGTGCTGTAAATTCACACAGACACACAGACAAAGATCCCCCGTGTAGCCTGTGACAGGCTGTAGGGGCAAGTGCTGTAGACTGACACACACACAGACACACAGACAAAGATCCCCCGTATAGCCTGTGACGGGCTGTAGGGGCAAGTGCTGTAGACTGACACAGACACAGACACACAGACAAAGGTCCCCCGTGTAGCCTGTGACAGGCTGTAGGGGCAAGTGCTGTAGACTCACACAGACACACAGACAAAGGTCCCCCGTGTAGCCTGTGACAAGCTGTAGGGGCAAGTGCTGTAGACTCACACACACACACAGACAAAGATCCCCCGTGTAGCCTGTGACAGGCTGTAGGGGCAAGTGCTGTAGACTCACACAGACACAGACACACAGACAAAGGTCCCCCACGTAGCCTGTGACGGGCTGTAGGGGCAAGTGCTGTAGACTCGCACAGACACAAAGACAAAGATCCCCCGTATAGCCTGGGACGGATTGTAGGGGCAAGTGCTGTAGACTGACACACACACACAAACACACAGACAAAGATCCCCCGTGTAGCCTGTGACAGGCTGTAGGGGCAAGTGCTGTTAGCGAGCACCTATGAAGGCTGGCACGGCACACGAGGGGGTGGGTGGCCAGCACCACGCCCGGCCGCCTTTGTCTCCCCAGTGGCGATGTTCAGGAATCGCACCAGCTACTCATTTTGAGGCTGAGTGGACCTAGGGGAGGCCCAGGACCGGTTGAGGTAATCGTCGCTGGTGGTGGTGTTGGCCGTGAGCGGGAATCGAACTTGGGTCGCCGAGTTTGTAGAACAACGCACAAACTGCTACACTACCACCATCACCACCATCACCACCATCACCACCATCACCACCACCATCACCACCGTCACCACCACCACCATCACCACCATCACCACCACCACCATCACCACCATCACCACCACCACCACCATCACCACCACCACCATCACCACCGTCACCACCACCACCATCACCACCATCACCACCACCAGCATCACCACCATCACCACCACCACCACCATCACCACCACCACCATCACCACCGTCACCACCACCACCACCACCATCACCATCACCACCATCACCACCATCACCACCACCACCATCACCACCATCACTACCACCGCCACCACCACCACCACCACCATCACCACCATCACCACCATCACCACCATCACCACCATCACCACCATCACCACCACCATCACCACCACCACCATCACCACCATCACCACCATCACCACCATCACCACCACCATCACCACCACCATCACCACCGTCACCACCACCACCATCACCACCATCACCACCACCACCATCACCACCATCACCACCACCACCACCATCACCACCACCACCATCACCACCGTCACCACCACCACCATCACCACCATCACCACCACCAGCATCACCACCATCACCACCACCACCACCATCACCACCATCACCACCGTCACCACCACCACCACCACCATCACCATCACCACCATCACCACCATCACCACCACCACCATCACCACCACCATCACCACCATCACTACCACCGCCACCACCACCACCACCATCACCACCACCGCCACCACCACCACCACCACCATCACCACCACCGCCACCACCGCCACCACCACCATCACCACCACCGCCACCACCACCACCCCACCACCACCGCCACCACCACCATCACTACCACCGCCACCACCACCACCACCACCATCACCACCACCGCCACCACCACCACCACCACCATCACCACCACCACCACCATCACCACCACCGCCACCACCGCCACCACCATCACCACCACCGCCACCACCACCATCACCACCACCACCACCATCACCACCACCACCACCATCACCACCACCGCCACCACCACCATCACCACCACCGCCACCACCACCATCACCACCACCACCACCATCACCACCACCACCACCCCATCACCACCACCATCACCACCACCATCACCACCACCACCACCATCACCACCACCACCATCACCACCCCCATCACCACCACCATCACCACCACCATCACCACCACCACCATCACCACCACCACCATCACCACCACCACCATCACCACCACCTCCACCACCACCACCACCTCCACCACCACCACCTCCACCACCACCACCCCCACCACCACCACCATCACCACCACCACCACCACCCCCACCACCACCACCACCACCCCCACCACCACCACCATCACCACCACCATCACCACCATCACCACCACCACCATCACCGCCACCACCTCTCACCGCGGTGCCGCTGGCGGTGATGACGAGACGTTCGGCTTCGGCCTTGCTCGCCGGGTAGGCGACGGCGTGGAGCGTGCGGTAGCGAGTCTCCTCGTTGCCCCTGGGTCGGGGGTCAGGGGTCACGGGTCGGGGGTCATGGGTCGAGGATCGGGGTCAGAATCAAGGTCACGGTGAAGGTGAAGGTGGAGTTGGAGGTGGAGTTGGAGGTGGAGGTGAAGGTGGAGGTGGTGTTGGTGGTGGTGTTGGAGTTGGTGGTGGTGGTGGTGGAGGTGAAGGTGGAGGTGAAGGTGGAGTTGGAGGTGGAGTTGGAGGTAGAGGTGGTGGTGGAGTTGGAGGTGGAGGTGAAGGTGGAGGTGGTGTTGGTGGTGGTGTTGGAGATGGTGTTGGTGGAGTTGGAGGTGGAGGTGAAGGTGGAGTTGGAGGTGGAGGTGAAGGTGGAGTTGGAGGTGGAGATGGTGGTGGAGGTGGAGTTGGTGGTGAAGGTGGAGTTGGAGGTGGAGTTTACCGGTAGAAGGGGTCGCCGTGGATGTTGGGACCCACGACCTCCATGCTGCTGGTGAACACGAGGACACCCACTCCCTGCTGCACACACGCTCGCACCACGTTACGCGTTCCTACACACACACACGCACACACACACAGACACACACACACAGACACACACACACACAGACACACACACACAGACACACACACACACGCAGACACACACACACACAGACACACACACACAGACACACACACACAGACACACACACACACCACACACAGACACACACACACACACCACGTTACACACACACAGACACACACACAGACACACACACACACATCATGTTACACAAACACAGACACACACATCATGTTACACACACACACACAGACACACACAAAGACACACACGCAAACAGACACACACAAACACAGACACACACACCATGTTACACACACACACACACAGACACACACACAGACACACACGCAAACAGACACACGCAAACAGACACACACAAACACAGACACACACACCATGTTACACACACACGCACAGACACACAAACACACACACCATGTTACACACACACACACGCACAGACACACACACCCACCACACACAGACACACAGACACACGCGAGTGAGTGGCTGGGTGAGTGACTGGGTGAGCGAGTGAGTGATTGACTGGGTGAGTGACTGGGTGAGTGACTGCCTGAGTGACTGACTGAGTGACTGACTGAGTGACTGGGTGAGCTCACCCTCCACGTTGACGCGACGAATCTCGCTGTCCGCCACACGGCCCCAAACGTCGACGGCTGCGGCCGCGTGGATCACGGCGTGAGCCCCGCGCAGCGCCCGGCACAGCGACGGAGCGTCACACACGCACACCGTGACGTCTACCACTCGCACACCGCCTGCACACACACACAGACACACACACAGACACACACACACAAACAGACACACACACAGACACACACAGACACACACACACACACAGACACACACACAGACACACACACAGACACACACACAGACACACACACAGTCACACACACAGACACACACACAGACACACACACAGACACACACACAGTCACACACACAGACAACCAACAACAACAACCGCTATTCGCCACTAAGTGGCGGTGACGTCACCACGACGCTTGTGCCAGGCCAAGTGCACCTTGAGGCTACCACGTGAAGTGTCGAACGCCCGCTGGCAGGAGGTCACGGGGCAGACCCAGCAGGTGCCACCGGTCGACTGACCGAGATGACCGAGATGACCGAGATCAAAGTTCAAAGTTCATGTGTTAGGTGTAGCCCTGTGAGCCATTCGGCTCTTGAATCGGGTGCAACCGCAACAAACAAAAAACAAAAACATGAACAAGAAAACATCTTAAAGTGAATATGACTGGCTGATGCACCACCTGTGCCCCCTACTGTGCCAACTTGCTGTGCTTTAGCCACCCGGCGCTCCGCTCGTTGTTGTGAGCGTCGCTCCTCCGCCCTCCGTTGTTGTTGGAGGGCGACTGCCTCCAACTGCCCAGTAGCGTCCTTCACGAGCCTCCTCCACTGAGGCCGATCTTGACACCGCTGGTACCAGTCATCGGCAAGTCCACTCAGCTCCACGTCCTCCTGTACCACATCACTCCATCTCTTCTCTAGCCCGTGCCGCGCCCGTTTAGCCCCCTGGATCCGGCCGAACAAAAGCTGTTTAGGCATGCGGTGGCTGGGCATGCGGGCTACATGACCCAGCCAACGCAGCCTTGCCTGCCAGAGGAGCTCACCGATGGGACTTTGCCCAGATCTTTCAAGGATTTGTGAGCTCCTCACACAATCCAGCCTGCAGGTTAAACCCAGCAATGGATCGTGGGCAGGCCAGCCTAAATGTTTCTAACCGACGAAGATGTTCCATTAGGGGGTCCACGTTTCGCAAGCGTAGAGAAGGGAGGGAATGACCGTGGCCGAGAAGACCTGAAGCATCGTGCGGAGCGACAGACCAGGTAGCTTCCACACAGCAGCGTTACGCAACCGATGAAAAGATATTGCCGCTCGACTGATTCGGAGTGAGACCTCTGCTGATAAACTGGAGCCGGTCATGAGCACACTGCCCAGGTATGGGAAACTCTCCACTCTCTCCACAACTGCCCTATCACCAATTGGGAGTTGTGGGGGTGGAGTGTCCGATGGTACAAAATACCCAGGCAGGTGCTTAGGTTTGGTGGGGCTGATGGTAAAGGCCCCACCTCTTAGTGGCACGCTCCAGTCTCAGCAGCAGCGTCTCCAACTCCTCCTCTGAATGAGCAGCAATAACCAAGTCATCGGCATACATAACGTGGTTGACCAATAGGGAGCCATCCCTTATATCTGTACCAAATGGAAATTCCCCCGATACAGCTATTGAAGGCTTCACGAACTACGCAGTCGAAATAGATGTTAAATAATGTGGGAGCCAAAGGACATCCCTGTCGCACCCCAAGGTGTACAGGGATAGGCTCTGACTCCAGGCCACTTAGTTTTACCCTGGCCCGCTCACCATCATGAAGGTCCTTAATGATCATGAGCAGAGGGTCAGGGACTCCCAAAGCACGAAGAACAACCCAGAGCCCAGGCCTACTGATGGTATCATAGGCCTTGACCAGGTCAATAAAGCAGAGTTGTAGGTCTTGTTGGAATTCCCTACAGCTCTGCTGTAGCAGACGGACAGAAAATATGGCGTCTGTGCAGGACCGCACTTTCCTTAAACCGCATTGGGGCTCCGCAAGCCTCTCCTCAGCGTGCCTAGCAAGGCGATGTTGAATAATCCTTGCCAGGACCTTTCCCGGCACACTGAGGAGTGAGACGCCCCTGTAGTTGTTACAGTCTGTGCGGTCCCCCTTCTTAAAGAGGGGGGCCACCAGGGCATCGTTCCAATCCTGCGGAACCCGTCCAGTGGTCCAGACTGTTGTTATGATGTCATATAGGGCAGTCTGTGCACAAACGCCACCTTCCCTCAGCATTTCGCTTGAGAGATCATCTCAGCCCGGTGCCTTTCCTGGTCTCAGACTCCGAATCGCCCCTCGCACTTTCTCCACGGACGGGACCTCAGCGAACCACTCACAGCCGGTGGCTACTTCTGCAAACATTTGAGGCACCGCAGCGCCAGCAGGGTCATCCCCACTTTGCCCCATGATGTTGTCCAGGCTGAGGATATTCCCCGCCCCCCCCGAGATTTCACAGAAATGCTCTGCAAACCTGCAGACCAGTTCCTGGTGGTGGTGGGGGGGGTGTGAGATATTGGATCGCCGTTCTTTCCCTTGAGGATGGTGATACGTGAGGCGCTGAAAGTGTCCACGCATCACTGCCACGCTCCAACGCCCCCACGCCCCCTTCATTCCTTTGTTGAAAAGCAGCGCCACTCCCCGTTGTTTGGCAGTTTCCTGCCCCGAGTCGAGAACTGTCCACCCCTCATGATGACTGGAGCCAAAGCCGGTCCACTGAACACTCCTAAACTCCACAAAGGTCCAGGCGGTACCGGTCCATCTCCTGACAGAGGAGCGGCAGCCTCTCCTCCACCCAGACACCCCCCACTCTCCCACACTCTCCCCCCCCCCACCACTCTCCCCCCACTAACCCCCCAATCTCCCACACTCTTCCCCCCCCACCCCCCTACCCCCCCCCCCCCACTCTCCCCCCCCCCCACTCTCCCACACTCTCCCCACACTCTCCCCCCCCACCACTCTCCCCCCACTAACCCCCACTCTCCCACACTCTCCCCCCACTCTCCCACACTCTCCCCACACTCTCCCCCCACTAACCCCCCAATCTCCCACACTCTCCCCCCACTCTCCCCCCCCACCCCCTACCCCCCCCCCCCACTCTCCCCCCCCCCCCCACTCTCCCACACTCTCCCCACACTCTCCCCCCACTAACCCCCCACTCTCCCACACTCTCCCCCCACTCTCCCACACTCTCCCCCCACTCTCCCACACTCTCCCCACACTCTCCCCCCACTAACCCCCCACTCTCCCACACTCTCCCCCCACTCTCCCCCCCCCCACCCCCCTACCCCCCACTCTCCCCCCCCCCCACTCTCCCACACTCTCCCCACCACTCTCCCCCCCACCCCACTCTCCCCCCCCCACTCTCCCCCCCCACCCCCTACCCCCCCACCCTCCCCACCCCCCCACCCTCCACCCCCCCACCTCTCCCCCCCACCCCCCTACCCCCCCACACTCTCCCACCACTCTCCCCCCCCACCCCACTCTCTCCCCACCCCCCCCACCCTCCCCACCCCCCACCCCCCCCCACTCTCCCCCCCCCATTCTCCCCACCACTCTCCACCACTCTCTGTACTGCGCTCTCCGTGGGCTTGTCTGCAGGCCGCAGGTCCAGGACGCGAATTTCCTGAATCCACGGTCCGGGCAGCCCCCCCTCACCACCCTCCTCACCACCCTCACCACCACCACCCTCACCACCCTCCTCACCACCCTCACCACCCTCCTCACCACCCTCACCACCACCACCCTCACCACCCTTACCACCACCCTCCTCACCACCCTCACCACCACCAGCCCACGCCACAGCGCTCTCAAGCAGCGCTGAGACGATGCGTGACCCCAGGAAACCTCGGCCGCCCGTCACGGGCCACCACCAGCCCCCCACTCCTCCTTCTGGGACCCCCACTCTCAACCACCGCGGGCCCCCCACTCTCCTCCACCATCACCACGGGCTGCCCAATCTCACCAAGGGCCCCCCACTCTCCTCCGACACCGACTCGTGCCCCCCACTCTCTTCCACCACCACGTTAGGCCCCCCACTCTCAACCAAGAGCCCCCCACTCTTCTCCACCACCACGGGCCCCCCACTCGACTCCTCCACGTCCATCACAGCCCTGTGGGTGGAGAGGGGGGGGGTTTAGTGATGTTGGTGATGGTGGTGATGGTGGTGGTGATGGTGGTGATGGTGGTGGTGATGGTGGTGGTGATGGTGGTGATAGTGGTGATGGTGTGATGGTGGTGGTGATGGTGGTGGTGATGATGGTGGTGAAGGTGGTGATGGTGGTGGTGATGGTGGTGGTGGATGGTGGTGGTGATGGTGGTGATGGTGGTGGTGATGGTGGTGTGGTGGTGATGGTGGTGATGGTGGTGATGATGGTGGTGGTGATGGTGGTGGTGATGGTGGTGATGATGGTGGTGGTGATGATGGTGGTGATGGTGGTTGGTGATGATGATGGTGGTGAAGGTGGTGATGGTGGTGGTGATGGTGGTGATGGTGATGATGATGGTGATGATGGTGGTGATGGTGGTGGTGATGATGGTGGTGAAGGTGGTGATGGTGGTGGTGATGGTGGTGGTGATGGTGGTGGTGATGGTGGTGATGGTGGTGATGGTGGTGGTGATGGTGGTGGTGGTGATGGTGGTGATGGTGGTGATGGTGGTGGTGGTGGTGATGATGGTGGTGATGGTGGTGGTGATGGTGTGATGGTGGTGATGGTGGTGGTGATGGTGGTGATGGTGGTGGTGATGATGGTGGTGATTGTGGTGATGGTGGTGGTGATGGTGGTGATGATGGTGGTGGTGATGGTGGTGATGATGATGGTGGTGATGGTGGTGGTGATGATGGTCGTGATGGTCGTGATGGTGGTGGTGATGGTGATGATGGTGGTGGTGATGATGGTGGTGGTGATGGTGGTGGTGATGATGGTGGTGATGGTGGTGGTGATGATGGTGGTGGTGATGGTGGTGATGATGGTGGTGGTGATGGTGGTGATGATGATGGTGGTGATGGTGGTGGTGATGATGGTCGTGATGGTCGTGATGGTCGTGATGGTGCTGGTGATGGTCGTGATGGTGGTGATGGTGGTGATGATGGTGATGATGGTGGTGATGGTGGTGGTGATGCTGGTGATGGCAGTAATGACAGTGGTGATGGCGATGATGGTTGTGGTGGTGAGTGCGTGAGTAGTGGGGGAGTGGTGGTGCAGTGGTTAGCGCACTGTGTGTGTGTCACTGTGTGTGGCACAGTAGGGGCACAGTGGTGCATCAGCCAGTCATCTCGGTCATCTCGGTCAGTCGACCCGTGGCACCTGCTGGGTCTGCCCCGTGACCTCCTCCTCATGCACCTAGCCTGGCACAGCAGTCAACCCGTGGCACCTGCTGGGTCTGCCCCGTGACCTCCTCCTGCCAGCGGGCGTTCGACACTTCACGTGGAAGCCTCAAGGTGCACTTGGCCTGGCACAAGCGTCGTGGTGACGTCACCGCTACTTAGTGGCGAATGGCGGTTGTTGTTGTTGTTGTCACTGTGTGTGTAGGAGTGGTGGGTGGAGTGGTTAGCGCACTGTGTGTGTGTAGGTGTGTGTGTGTGAGTCACTGTGTGTGTAGGAGTGGTGGGTGGAGTGGTTAGCGCACTGTGTGTGTGTAGGTGTGTGTGTGTGAGTCACTGTGTGTGTAGGTGTGGTGGTGGAGTGGTTAGCGCACTGTGTGTGTGTAGGTGTGTGTGGTGTGTGTGTGTGAGTCACTGTATGTGTAGGAGTGGTGGGTGGAGTGGTTAGCGCACTGTGTGTGTGTAGGTGTGTGTGTGTGAGTCACTGTGTGTGTAGGAGTGGTGGTGCAGTGGTTAGCGCACTGTGTGTGTGTAGGTGTGTGTGTGTGAGTCACTGTGTGTGTGTAGGAGTGGTGGGTGGAGTGGTTAGCGCACTGTGTGTGTGTAGGTGTGTGTGTGTGAGTCACTGTGTGTGTAGGAGTGGTGGGTGGAGTGGTTAGCGCACTGTGTGTGTGTAGGTGTGTGTGTGTGAGTCACTGTGTGTGTAGGAGTGGTGGGTGGAGTGGTTAGCGCACTGTGTGTGTGTAGGTGTGTGTGTGTGAGTCACTGTGTGTGTAGGAGTGGTGGGTGGAGTGGTTAGCGCACTGTGTGTGTGTAGGTGTGTGTGTGTGAGTCACTGTGTGTGTAGGAGTGGTGGGTGGAGTGGTTAGCGCACTGTGTGTGTGTAGGTGTGTGTGTGTGAGTCACTGTGTGTGTAGGAGTGGTGGGTGGAGTGGTTAGCGCACTGTGTGTGTGTAGGTGTGTGTGTGTGAGTCACTGTGTGTGTAGGAGTGGTGGTGGAGTGGTTAGCGCACTGTGTGTGTGTAGGTGTGTGTGTGTGAGTCACTGTATGTGTAGGAGTGGTGGTGCAGTGGTTAGCGCACTGTGTGTGTGTAGGTGTGTGTGTGTGAGTCACTGTGTGTGTGTAGGAGTGGTGGGTGGAGTGGTTAGCGCACTGTGTGTGTGTAGGTGTGTGTGTGTGAGTCACTGTGTGT
>NC_136345.1:4514774-4535135 GCF_964198595.1 Lampetra fluviatilis | reverse complement strand
GTGCTGCTAGCAGCGAATAGCACCACCTATGATGCACACACAGACAAAGCTCCCCCAGGTAGCCTCTAGCAGGGCTGCAGGGCAAGTGCTGCTAGCAGCGAGTAGGCACCACTATGATACACACACAGACAAAGCTCCCCCAGGTAGCTTCTGGCAGGGCTGTAGGGGCAAGTGCTGCTAGCTACTGTACTCACTGTTTAAGGCTGAGTCGACCTAGGGGTGGGGGAGGGTGGGAGGCGGAAGGCTGCTAACGAGCGGAAATCGAGCTCGGTTTATTTTTGTGCTTGGATCATCAAGTTGGTGGTGGAGCGCTAACCACTGCACCACCACTCCCCCACACACACACAGTGCACCACTCACCACCAGTGCGCCTAACCACTGCCACCACCACTCACACACACAGTGCGCTAACCACTGCACCACCACTCCCCCCACACACACACAGTGCGCTAACCACTGCACCACCACTCCCACTCACACACACAGTGCGCTAACCACTGCACCACCACTCACACACACACACACAGTGCGCTAACCACTGCACCACCACTCACACACACAGTGCGCTAACCACTGCACCACCACTCCCCCCACACACACACAGTGCGCTAACCACTGCACCACCACTCCCCACTCACACACACAGTGCGCTAACCACTGCACCACCACTCACACACACACACACAGTGCGCCTAACCACTGCACCACCACTCACCACACACACAGTGCGCTAACCACTGCACCATCACTCCACACACACACAGTGCGCTAACACTGCACACCACTCCCCACACACACACACAGGCGCTAACCACTGCACCACCACCCCCACACACACAGTGCGCTAACCACTGCACCACCACTCACACACACAGTGCGCTAACCACTGCACCACCACTCCCCACACACACACACAGTGCGCTAAACCACTGCACCACCACTCCACACACACAGTGCGCTAACCACTGCACCACCACTCCACACACACACAGTGCGCTAACTACTGCACCACCACTCCCCCCACACACACACAGTGCGCTAACCACTGCACCACCACTCCCCACTCACACACACAGTGCGCTAACCACTGCACCACCACTCACACACACACACACAGTGCGCTAACCACTGCACCACCACTCCCACACACCACAGTGCGCTAACCACTGCACCATCACTCACACACACACACAGTGCGCTAACCTTCTGCACCACCACCAGCCCCACACACACCACAGTGCGCTAACCTGCTACTCTCCACCACTCCCACACACACACACAGTGCGCTAACCACTGCACCACCACTCACACTCAACAGCACACAGTGCGCTAACCACTGCACCACCACTCCCACACACACACACAGTGCGCTAACCACTGCACCACCACTCCACACAACAGTGCGCTAACCACTGCACCACCACTCCACACACACACACACAGTGCGCTAACTACTGCACCACCACTCCCCCACACACACACAGTGCGCTAACCACTGCACCACCACTCCCCACTCACACAACACAGTGCGCTAACCACTGCACCACCACTCACACACACACAGTGCGCTAACCACTGCACCCACCTCCCCACACACACACACAGTGCGCTAACCACTGCACCACCACTCCCCACACACACACACAGTGCGCTAACCACTGCACCACCACTCACACACAGTGCGCTAACCACTGCACCACCACTCCCCACACACACAGTGCGCTAACCACTGCACCACCACTCCACCACACACACACAGTGCGCTAACCACTGCACCACCACTCACACACACACACACAGTGCGCTAACCACTGCACCACCACTCACACACACACACAGTGCGCTAACCACTGCACCACCACTCCCACCACACACACACAGTGCGCTAACCACTGCACCACCACTCACACACACAGTGCGCTAACCACTGCACCACCACTCCCCCCACACACACACAGTGCGCTAACCACTGCACCACCACTCACACCACACACACAGTGTGCTAACCACTGCACCACCACTCCCCCCACACACACCAGTGCGCTAACCACTGCACCACCACTCACACACACAGTGCGCTAACCACTGCACCACCACTCACACACACACAGTGCGCTAACCACTGCACCACCACTCCACACACACATACACAGTGCGCTAACCACTGCACCACCACTCCCCACACACACACAGTGCGCTAACCACTGCACCACCACTCCCACACACACACACAGTGCGCTAACACTGCACCACCACTCACACACACAGTGCGCTAACCACTGCACCACCACTCCACACACACACACAGTGCGCTAACCACTGCACCACCACTCACACACACAGTGCGCTAACCACTGCACCACCACTCCCCACACACACACACAGTGCGCTAACCACTGCACCACCACTCCCCACACACACAGTGCGCTAACCACTGCACCACCACTCACACACACAGTGCGCTAACCACTGCACCACCACTCCCACACACACACACACAGTGCGCTAACACTGCACCACCACTCCACACACACACAGTGCGTCTAACCACTGCACCACCACTCACACACACAGTGCGCTACCACTGCACCACCACTCCCACACACACACAGTGCGCTAACCACTGCACCACCACTCACACACACAGTGCGCTAACCACTGCACCACCACTCCCCACACACACACACACAGTGCGCTAACCACTGCACCACACTCACACACACAGTGCGCTAACCACTGCACCACCACTCCCCACACACACACACACAGTGCGCTAACCACTTGCACCACCACTCCCCACACACACACACACACAGTGCGCTAACCCACTGCACCACCACTCACACACACAGTGCGCTAACCACTGCACCACCACTCACACACACACAGTGCGCTAACCACTGCACCACCACTCCACCACACACACACAGTGCGCTAACCACTGCACCACCACTCCCACACACACACACAGTGCGCTAACCACTGCACCACCACTCACACACAGTGCGCTAACCACTGCACCACCACTCCCACACACACAGTGCGCTAACCACTGCACCACCACTCCACCACACACACACAGTGCGCTAACCACTGCACCACCACTCACACACACACACACAGTGCGCTAACCACTGCACCACACTCACACACACACACAGTGCGCTAACCACTGCACCACCACTCCCACCACACACACACAGTGCGCTAACCACTGCACCACCACTCACACACAGTGCGCTAACCACTGCACACACTCCCCCCACACACACACGTGCGCTAACCACTGCACCACCACTCCACACACACACACAGTGTGCTAACCACTGCACCACCACTCCCCACACACACACACAGTGCGCTAACCACTGCACCACCACTCACACACACAGTGCGCTAACCACTGCACCACCACTCCACACACACACAGTGCGCTAACCACTGCACCACCACTCCACACACACATACACAGTGCGCTAACCACTGCACCACCACTCCCCACACACACACAGTGCGCTAACCACTGCACCACCACTCCCCACACACACACAGTGCGCTAACCACTGCACACCACTCACACACACAGTGCGCTAACCACTGCACCACCACTCCACACACACACAGTGCGCTAACCACTGCACCACCACCACACACACAGTGCGCTAACCACTGCACCACCACTCCCCACACACACACACACAGTGCGCTAACCACTGCACCACCTCCACACACACAGTGCGCTAACCACTGCACCACCACTCACACAACACAGTCGCGCCTAACCACTGCACCACCACTCCCACACACACACACAGTGCGCTAACCACTGCACCACTCACACACACACAGTGCGCTAACCACTGCACCACCACTCACACACACAGTGCGCTAACCACTGCACCACCACTCCCACACACACACAGTGCGCTAACCACTGCACCACCACTCACACACACAGTGCGCTAACCACTGCACCACCACTCCCCCACACACACACACACAGTGCGCTAACCACTGCACCACCACTCACACACACAGTGCGCTAACCACTGCACCACCACTCCCCACACACACACACAGTGCGCTAACCACTGCACCACCACTCCCCACACACAACACAACACAGTGCGCTAACCACTGCACCACCACTCACACACACAGTGCGCTAACCACTGCACCACCACTCCCCACACACACACACACAGTGCGCTAACCACCACACACACTCACACTCACCACTCACACAACACATACACTCACCACACACATTCACCACACACACCACTCACCACACACACTCACCACTCACTCACCACACTCACACTCACCACGTGTACTCACCACGTGCGTGGCACAGAGGTAGAGTGGAACTCTAAACTCCCTCCACTCTCTCCTCCCCCCTCTCCTCCCCTCCCCCTCTCCCCCCCTTTCCCTCTCCCCCCTCTCCTCCCTCTCTCCCCCTCTCCCCCCTCTCTCTCCCCCCTCTCTCTCCCTCTTTCCCTCCACTCTCTCCTCCCCTCTCCCCCCTCTCCCCCCTCTCTCTCCCCCCTCTCTCTCCCCCCCTCTCTCTCCCCCTCTCTCTCCCTCTTTCCTCCACTCACTCCTCCCCCTCTCCCCCCTCTCCCCCCTCTCCCCCCTCTCTCTCCCCCCCCTCTCTTCTCCCCCCTCTCTCTCCCTCTTTCCCTCCACTCTCTCCTCCCCCTCTCCCCCCTCTCCCCCCTCATCTCTCCCCCCCCTCTCTCTCCCCCCCTCTCTCTCCCTCCCTCTCTCTCCCTCTTTCCTCCACTCTCTCCTCCCCTCTCCCCCCTCTCTCTCCTCTCCCTCCCCTCCACTCTTGCCCCTCTCCCCGCCTCCTCTCCCCGCGTTATCGCCACGGTGCCACGCGGTGATCCAAAGGTTCCCCGGGCGGGGGACGGAGGGGTAGGGGGTGAGGTCATCGTGTGTGTGTGAGTGTGTGTATGTGAGTGTCAGTGTGTGTGTGTCAGTGTGTGTGTGTGAGTGTCAGTGTGTGTGTGTCAGTGTGTGTGTGTGTGAGTGTCAGTGTGTGTGTCAGTGTTGTGTCAGTGTGGTGTGTGTCAGTGTGTGTGTGTGTCAGTGTGTGTGTGTGTCAGTGTGTGTGTGTGTATGTGAGTGTCAGTGTGTGTGTGTGGAGTCAGTGTGTGTGAGTGTCAGTGTGTGTGTCAGTGTGTGTGTGTCAGTGTGTGTGTCTGTGTACACACTGTGTGTGTCTGTACACTGTGTCTGTACACTGTGTGTGTCTGTGTGTGTGTCTATGTGTGTCTGTGTTTGTCTGTGTCACTGTGTGTGTCTGTGTGTCTGTGTACACACTGTGTATGTGTCTGTACACTGTGTGTCTGTACACTGTGTGTCTGTACACTGTGTGTCTGTACACTGTGTGTGTCTGTGTGTGTGTCTATGTGTGTGTCACTGTGTGCGTCAGTGTGTGCGTCTGTGTTGTGTCTGTGTATACACAGTGTGTGTACACTGTGTGTCTGTGTGTGTCAGTGTGTACTGTGTGTGTACACACTGTGTGTGTGTCAGTGTGTGTGTGTGTCTGGAGTGATTGGAAGGCATGGGCCAGATCAGCTCAATAACAACGGCTGCCAGAGTGTGGACTCGAGTCATGTGACTTGGACTCGAGTCAGACTCGAGTCATGAATTTGATGACTTGCGACTCGACTTGGACTTGCATAACAATGACTTTGTCCCACCTCTGACGCTGCTAAACTTTTGTGCAGCCCATGGGCTTGTAATTACCAACACGCTGTTCCGGCATCGGCGCATCCACACAACATAATGGATGCATGCCGGGTCCAAGCAAGAACATCTGCTGGACTACATAGTGACGGACCAGCGGATGCGAGCCCATGTCCTTGACACCAGGACCTACCGTGGAGCTGATCTGCCCTCTGACCATCGACTAGTCATCTGTAAGATGCGCCTGCCATTCTTCCACTCCGGTGGTGGGTGTACACCCAGGACCCCATTCCAACCTAAAGTGGCCTGGTCTCAGTTAGCTGATGAAAGTTGCAAGCGAGAATTTAATCGTCGCTTGCGGCTGGGGTTGGCATCGTCCCCCACTCCTCCTGATGTCGAGGGTAAATGGGCGAGGTTTAGGACTGTGCTCATGCAGCTGCAATGGCTGCTTTGAGTACGCGGTCCAGACCTCCCCAGAGACCCTGGCTGACAGAGGAGGTGTTCAGGATGGTTGAAAAAAAGCCACAGGCCCACTCTAATCGGCTACAGCACCCCACGTCAAAGAATGAGGCTTACCGCAGCCTTCGCTCGGAGGTTTGGAGAGCCGTGAGGCGCTGCAAGGATGGGTGATGGTTGCGGGCTGCTGAGATGGAGTCTGCTCAGTGGCCCGCGATCACAAATCACTATTTAACTCCATCAAAAAAGTCACCTGCAGCGCCACACCTATTACCATCATTAGGGGAAAAAAACGGTGATTCAATCTCCAACCCCAGGAACAGGTTTGCAGATTGGCTGAGCATTTCTATGAGGTCCTGGGGGAGGGGAAATCCCTCAGCCTGGAAAACATCATGGCACAAAGTGGGGATAACCCTGCTGATGCTGCGGTGCCTAAATATTGGAGGAAGTCACCCCCTGCGAGTGGCTGAGGTGCCATCTGTTGAGGAAGTACTGAAGGCGATCCAGAGTCTGAGACCAGGAAAGGCACCAGACAGAGATGATCTCCCAAGCGAAATGCTGAGGGAGGGTGGCATTTGTGCACAGACTGCCCTACATGACATCATAACAGTCTGGACCACTGGACGGGTTCCACAGGTCTGGAAGAAGGAGGGATCGCACAGAACCGTAACAACTACAGGGGTATCTCACTCCTCAGTGTGCCGGGAAAGGTCCTGGCAAGGATTATTCAACATCGCCTTGCTAGGCACGCTGAGGAGAGGCTTGCGGAGCCCCAATGCGGGTTTCAGGAAAGGGAGGGTGGGGCTGGGTGGGGAGGGGCTGGGTGGAGAGGGTGGGGCTGGGTGGGGGTGGGAGGGGTGGGGCTGGGGTGGGGAGGGGCTGGGTGGAGAGGGTGGGGCTGGGTGGGGAGGGATGAAGCTGGGTGGGGAGGGGCTGGGTGGGGAGGGTGGGGAGGGGCTGGGTGGGGAGGATGAGCTGGGTGGGGAGGGGCTGGGTGGGGAGGATGAGGCTGGGGTGGGGAGGGGCTGGGTGGGGATGGTGGGGCTGGGTGGGGGGGTGGGAGGGGAGGGGTGGGGCTGCTCACCCCGTGGTGCCCTTATAAAACTCAACGTTTAACATACTCACGCTGGCTTGTGCCCGCCCTCACAGTCGGGCATATTTGAGGAATACACCACGCCGCCGTTGACCCTGCTGGCCATTGACCGAGCAACCCAACGTTCCTACCAGCTCCCTCCGCATGAATGTGCCTTAAAGCGCGCCCTGTATTAATATTATTTTTTTAAACACGACAAAACTAATTAGGGGGGAAATAAAAACATTTATTAGAACAAATTCTTCTCGTCTCCTGCTGCTTGGTGGGGGCATCGCACCGACGCCCCTAGTGGACGAACCGCGCCTGGTGTAGTGTAGCATGTAGTGTAGCATGTAGTGTAGCGTGTAGTGTATCGTGTAGTGTAGCATGTAGTGTAGCATGTAGTGTAGCATGTAGTGTAGCATGTAGTGTAGCATGTAGTGTATGGTGTAGTGTATCATGTAGTGTAGCATGTAGTGTAGCATGTAGTGTAGCATGTAGTGTAGCATGTAGTGTAGCATGTAGTGTATGGTGTAGTGTAGCATGTAGTGTAGCATGTAGTGTATGGTGTAGTGTATCATGTAGTGTATGGTGTAGTGTAGCATGTAGTGTATGGTGTAGTGTATGGTGTAGTGTATCATGTAGTGTATGGTGTAGTGTATGGTGTAGTGTATCATGTAGTGTGAGTGTATCATGTGGTGTATCATGTAGTGTATCGTGTAGTGTAGCATGTAGTGTATGGTGTAGTGTAGCATGTAGTGTATGGTGTAGTGTATGGTGTAGTGTATCATGTAGTGTATGGTGTAGTGTATGGTGTAGTGTATCATGTAGTGTGAGTGTATCATGTGGTGTATCATGTAGTGTAGCATGTAGTGTAGCATGTAGTCTATGTCTTCTTGGTTCTTTCGCTAAAGTCACGTAGAAGGGAAGTAATAAAATAATAAAAATAAAACATAATAAAATTATTCTCACGACGTTTCGGCCACAACGCAAGCAGCCGTCCTCAGGTGAAAACCAGGTCCGTCGAGAAGACAGCGTCTGAATGAAACAGCGCACGAGCTTGGAGCGTGTATTTAAGCTGGGCGCCTTTACAAAGGAATTTGCATATCAAGAGGAATTTAGCATATTTATGGGAAATGCAGGAATGTGATTAGTACTACATATGCATGTGCATTATGCATGATTAACAGCATCAAACGGAGCTGCAGTTGCTGCAGTTGCTGCTGCTGCAGTTGCTGCTGCTGCTGCAGTTGCTGCGGCAGCAGTTGCTGCAGTTGCTGCTGCTGCTGCAGTTGCTGCTGCTGCTGCAGTTGCTGCAGTTGCTGCTGCTGCAGTTGCTGCTGCTGCAGTTGCTGCTGCTGCAGTTGCTGCTGCTGCAGTTGCTGCTGCAGTTGCTGCTGCTGCTGCAGTTGCTGCTGCTGCTGCAGTTGCTGCTGCTGCAGTTGCTGCTGCAGTTGCTGCTGCTGCAGTTGCTGCTGCTGCAGTTGCTGCTGCTGCAGTTGCTGCTGCAGTTGCTGCTGCTGCTGCAGTTGCTGCTGCTGCTGCAGTTGCTGCTGCTGCAGTTGCTGCTGCTGCAGTTGCTGCTGCTGCAGTTGCTGCTGCCGCAGTTGCTGCTGCTGCAGTTGCTGCTGCTGCAGTTGCTGCTGCAGTTGCTGCTGCTGCAGTTGCTGCAGTTGCTGCTGCTGCAGTTGCTGCTGCTGCAGTTGCTGCTGCTGCTGCAGTTGCTGCTGCTGCAGTTGCTGCTGCTGCTGCAGTTGCTGCTGCTGCAGTTGCTGCTGCTGCTGCAGTTGCTGCTGCTGCTGCTGCAGTTGCTGCTGCTGCAGTTGCTGCTGCTGCAGTTGCTGCTGCTGCAGTTGCTGCTGCTGCTGCTGCAGTTGCTGCTGCAGTTGCTGCTGCAGTTGCTGCTGCTGCTGCAGTTGCTGCTGCTGCTGCAGTTGCTGCTGCTGCAGTTGCTGCTGCTGCAGTTGCTGCTGCTGCAGTTGCTGCTGCTGCAGTTGCTGCTGCAGTTGCTGCTGCTGCTGCTGCAGTTGCTGCTGCTGCTGCTGCAGTTGCTGCTGCTGCAGTTGCTGCTGCTGCTGCTGCAGTTGCTGCTGCTGCAGTTGCTGCTGCTGCAGTTGCTGCTGCTGCTGCAGTTGCTGCTGCTGCAGTTGCTGCTGCAGTTGCTGCTGCTGCAGTTGCCACTGCTGCTGCAGTTGCTGCTGCTTATTAATGAGATATTTTGTACGTGGTTTAGGTGGTAATTAATTGAAGGTGTTACCAGCCCCTATCACCCGACCAGAGCCCCCCCTTTGGCCGCTGCGGTGGCTACAAACACCATGAGGGATATGGCCAATCGAAATTGACCCTCCCCCAATGGCACTGGTCATCAAAACCGTTACTGTCCGGCACCAACGATGAGGTAAGGGGTTGTTTTGCTGAACCACCATCACCACCATCGCCACTGTGACCACCATCACCACCTACACTGTCACCACCACCACTGTCACCACCATGACCACCACCATGACCACCACCATGACCACCACCATCACCACCACCACCACCATGACCACCACCGCCACCACTCCAATGATGCCATCACCACCACCACCATCAACACCATCACCACCACACCCACCATCACCGGCACTCCAATTATTCTATCACCACCACCATTACCACCCTCATCATCACCTACACCATCACCACCACCATTACCACCCCCATCATGCACTCCACCATCTCCACCATCACCACCATCACCACACTTGGTTGTCGGTGGGGTCCGGTGCGGTGGCTCAGAGAGAAGATTAACGGTCCTCATCGCCGGTCAGCCTCTCAACCGGGGGAGGAGGCTACCGGATCGGGACAAAAGTGTCGTACAGAGTCATCATCACCGCCACCAACACCATCACCGACACCACCATCACCACGCTGGTTCCCGGTGGGGTGCGGTGGCTCAGAGAGAAGATTAACGGTCCTCATCGCCGGTCAGTCTCTCAACCGCGGCGGTGCCGAGACAACCGGGCAGGAGGAGGCTACCGGATCGGGACAAACGTCTCGTACAGTCATCATCACCGCCACCAACACCACCACCGTGGCCACCAGCACCGAGAAAGCTACCACAGCCAACACCACCTCCTCCATCATCTCCATCACCACCACCTCCATCAACACCACCACCATCAACACCACCTCCATCGCCATCAACACCATCGCCACCACCTTTACCACCACCACCACCTCCATCACCACCACCTCCATCACCACCATCACCACCACCACCTCCATCAACACCACCTTCACCATCACCACCACCACCTCCATCACCACCACCACCTCCATCACCACCACCACCACCTCCATCACCACCACCACCACCTCCATCACCACCACCACCTCCATCACCACCACCTCCATCAACACCACCACCTCCATCACCACCACCTCCATCACCACCTCCTCCATCACCACCACCACCTCCATCAACACCACCTCCACCACCACCAGTCACCGCCACCACCTCCATCACCACCTCCTCCATCACCACCACCACCTCCATCAACACCACCTCCACCACCACCAGTCACCGCCACCACCTCCATCACCACCACCACCATCAACACCACCACCAGTCACCGCCACCACCTCCATCACCACCACCACCTCCATCACCAGTCACCGCCACCACCTCTACCACCACAAACTTCCCCCATGGAGCATCCGGCCGATGGGGTAAGCGGAGTTCCTCCCAATTCCTGCAACCACCATCCTAACAGCCCCTCCCCTCTCCCTCCCCCCCTCCTTAGCCCACCCCCTACCCCCACCCCTCTTTAACTTCCCTCTCCCTCCTCCCCTTAAACCCCTCCCCCCTTAACCCCCCCCCCTCCCCCCCGTGGTGGTCGTGGTGTAGGTGGTTGTGGTGTTTGTGATGGTGGTTGTGATGGTGGTTGTGATGGTGGTTGTGATGGTGGTTGTGGTTGTGATGGTGGTTGTGGTGGTGGTTGTGGTGGTGGTTGTGATGGTGGTTGTGGTGGTGGTTGTGATGGTGGTTGTGATGGTGGTTGTGGTGGTGGTTGTGGTGGTGGTTGTGATGGTGGTTGTGGTGGTGGTTGTGGTGGTGGTTGTGGTTGTGGTGGTGGTTGTGGTGGTGGTTGTGATGGTGGTTGTGATGGTGGTTGTGGTGGTGGTTCTGATGGTGGTTGTGATGGTGGTTGTGATGGTGGTTGTGGTGGTGGTTGTGATGGTGGTTGTGGTGGTGGTTGTGATGGTGGTTGTGGTGGTGGTTGTGATGGTGGTTGTGATGGTGGTTGTGGTGGTGGTTGTGATGGTGGTTGTGATGGTTGTCTGTCAACTCCACAAAGGGAGACCCTCAACGGTAGGACGTGGAGTGACTCCCCCAGGCAGATGTGGACTACCTCGCCTGGTCTACAGGAGGTCGTGGGTCCTGTGAGATGTTGACTACCTCGCCTGGTCTACAGGAGGTCGTGGGTCCTGTGAGATGTTGACTACCTCGCCTGGTCTACAGGAGGTCGTGGGTCCTGTGAGATGTTGACTACCTCGCCTGGTCTACAGGAGGTCGTGGGTCCTGTGAGATGTGGACTACCTCGCCTGGTCTACAGGAGGTCGTGGGTCCTGTGAGATGTTGACTACCTCGCCTGGTCTACAGGAGGTCGTGGGTCCTGTGAGATGTTGACTACCTCGCCTGGTCTACAGGAGGTCGTGGGTCCTGTGATATGTTGACTACCTCGCCTGGTCTACAGGAGGTCGTGGGTCCTGTGATATGTTGACTACCTCGCCTGGTCTACAGGAGGTCGTGGGTCCTGTGAGATGTTGACTACCTTGCCTGGTCTACAGGAGGTCGTGGGTCCTGTGAGATGTTGACTACCTCGCCTGGTCTACAGGAGGTCGTGGGTCCTGTGAGATGTTGACTACCTCGCCTGGTCTACAGGAGGTCGTGGGTCCTGTGAGATGTTGACTACCTCGCCTGGTCTACAGGAGGTCGTGGGTCCTGTGAGATGTTGACTACCTCGCCTGGTCTACAGGAGGTCGTGGGTCCTGTGAGATGTTGACTACCTCGCCTGGTCTACAGGAGGTCGTGGGTCCTGTGAGATGTTGACTACCTCGCCTGGTCTACAGGAGGTCGTGGGTCCTGTGAGATGTTGACTACCTCGCCTGGTCTACAGGAGGTCGTGGGTCCTGTGAGATGTTGACTACCTCGCCTGGTCTACAGGAGGTCGTGGGTCCTGTGAGATGTTGACTACCTCGCCTGGTCTACAGGAGGTCGTGGGTCCTGTGAGATGTTGACTACCTCGCCTGGTCTACAGGAGGTCGTGGGTCCTGTGAGATGTTGACTACCTCGCCTGGTCTACAGGAGGTCGTGGGTCCTGTGTGATGTTGACTACCTCGCCTGGTCTACAGGAGGTCGTGGGTCCTGTGAGATGTTGACTACCTCGCCTGGTCTACAGGAGGTCGTGGGTCCTGTGAGATGTTGACTACCTCGCCTGGTCTACAGGAGGTCGTGGGTCCTGTGAGATGTTGACTACCTCGCCTGGTATACAGGAGGTCGTGGGTCCTGTGAGATGTTGACTACCTCGCCTGGTCTACAGGAGGTCGTGGGTCCTGTGAGATGTTGACTACCTCGCCTGGTCTACAGGAGGTCGTGGGTCCTGTGAGATGTTGACTACCTCGCCTGGTCTACAGGAGGTCGTGGGTCCTGTGAGATGTTGACTACCTCGCCTGGTCTACAGGAGGTCGTGGGTCCTGTGAGATGTTGACTACCTCGCCTGGTCTACAGGAGGTCGTGGGTCCTGTGAGATGTTGACTACCTCGCCTGGTATACAGGAGGTCGTGGGTCCTGTGAGATGTTGACTACCTCGCCTGGTCTACAGGAGGTCGTGGGTCCTGTGAGATGTTGACTACCTCGCCTGGTCTACAGGAGGTCGTGGGTCCTGTGAGATGTTGACTACCTCGCCTGGTCTACAGGAGGTCGTGGGTCCTGTGAGATGTTGACTACCTCGCCTGGTCTACAGGAGGTCGTGGGTCCTGTGAGATGTTGACTACCTCGCCTGGTCTACAGGATGTAGTGGGTCCTGTGAGATGTTGACTACCTCGCCTGGTCTACAGGAGGTCGTGGGTCCTGTGAGATGTTGACTACCTCGCCTGGTCTACAGGAGGTCGTGGGTCCTGTGAGATGTTGACTACCTCGCCTGGTCTACAGGAGGTCGTGGGTCCTGTGAGATGTTGACTACCTCGCCTGGTCTACAGGAGGTCGTGGGTCCTGTGAGATGTTGACTACCTCGCCTGGTCTACAGGAGGTCGTGGGTCCTGTGAGATGTTGACTACCTCGCCTGGTCTACAGGAGGTCGTGGGTCCTGTGAGATGTTGACTACCTCGCCTGGTCTACAGGAGGTCGTGGGTCCTGTGAGATGTTGACTACCTCGCCTGGTCTACAGGAGGTCGTGGGTCCTGTGAGATGTTGACTACCTCGCCTGGTCTACAGGAGGTCGTGGGTCCTGTGAGATGTTGACTACCTCGCCTGGTCTACAGGAGGTCGTGGGTCCTGTGAGATGTTGACTACCTCGCCTGGTCTACAGGAGGTCGTGGGTCCTGTGAGATGTTGACTACCTCGCCTGGTCTACAGGAGGTCGTGGGTCCTGTGAGATGTTGACTACCTCGCCTGGTCTACAGGAGGTCGTGGGTCCTGTGAGATGTTGACTACCTCGCCTGGTCTACAGGAGGTCGTGGGTCCTGTGAGATGTTGACTACCTCGCCTGGTCTACAGGAGGTCGTGGGTCCTGTGAGATGTTGACTACCTCGCCTGGTATACAGGAGGTCGTGGGTCCTGTGAGATGTTGACTACCTCGCCTGGTCTACAGGAGGTCGTGGGTCCTGTGAGATGTTGACTACCTCGCCTGGTCTACAGGAGGTCGTGGGTCCTGTGAGATGTTGACTACCTCGCCTGGTCTACAGGAGGTCGTGGGTCCTGTGAGATGTTGACTACCTCGCCTGGTCTACAGGAGGTCGTGGGTCCTGTGAGATGTTGACTACCTCGCCTGGTCTACAGGATGTAGTGGGTCCTGTGAGATGTTGACTACCTCGCCTGGTCTACAGGAGGTCGTGGGTCCTGTGAGATGTTGACTACCTCGCCTGGTCTACAGGAGGTCGTGGGTCCTGTGAGATGTTGACTACCTCGCCGGGTCTACAGGAGGTCGTGGGTCCTGTGAGATGTTGACTACCTCACCTGGTATACAGGAGGTCGTGGGTCCTGTGAGATGTTGACTACCTCGCCTGGTCTACAGGAGGTCGTGGGTCCTGTGAGATGTTGACTACCTCGCCTGGTCTACAGGAGGTCGTGGGTCCTGTGAGATGTTGACTACCTCACCTGGTATACAGGAGGTCGTGGGTCCTGTGAGATGTTGACTACCTCACCTGGTATACAGGAGGTCGTGGGTCCTGTGAGATGTTGACTACCTCGCCTGGTATACAGGAGGTCGTGGGTCCTGTGAGATGTTGACTACCTCGCCTGGTCTACAGGAGGTCGTGGGTCCTGTGAGATGTTGACTACCTCACCTGGTATACAGGAGGTCGTGGGTCCTGTGAGATGTTGACTACCTCACCTGGTCTACAGGATGTAGTGGGTCCTGCTGTATATTTGGAGTCTCTCTCTCACCCAGTGAGATGATGACGACCTCGCCTGGTACACAGGAGGACTGAGTCCTGTTGTATATTCGGAGTCTGCATCTCTGTGGGTCTATGAGTCTCCGTGGGTCTCTGAGAATGGGTCTCTGTGGGTCTGTATGGGTCTCTATGAGTGTGGGTCTCTGTGGGTCTCTGTGGGTCTGTATGGGTCTCTATGAGTGTGGGTCTCTGTGGGTCTGTATGGGTCTCTGTGAGTCTCTGTGGGTCTGTATGGGTCTCTATGAGTGTGGGTCTCTGTGGGTCTGTATGGGTCTCTGTGAGTCTCTGTGGGTCTGTATGGGTCTCTATGTGTCTCTGTGGGTCTCTGAGTATGAGTCTCTGTGGGTCTGTATGGCTCTCTATGAGTGTGAGTCTCTGTGGGTCTCTACGAGTCTCTGTGGGTCTCTATAAGTCTCTGCAAGTCTCTACGAGCCTGCCATCATTTGGCGATGTCCAGGTCGCTTCCGACAAGCGAGCTCCACAGCGATCTCGATTTGAATCTTTCGTCACCGCAGGGATCCACTCTCTTTGGGTCTTTCGGTGAAGTCCACGTAGGTAAACAAATAGTGACGGATCGCGACGCTTCGATCGCCACAAAAGCGACAGTCCTCAGCTGAGAAACGTTGTGATCTGTTACTATTTTTATACCGACGTGAACTTTACCTAAAGAACAACCGCCATTCGCCACTAAGTGGCGGTGACGTCACCACGACGCTTGTGCCAGGCCATGTGCACATTGAGGCTACCACCTTAAGTGTCGAACGCCCGCTGGCAGGAGGTCACGGGGCAGACCCAGCAGGTGCCACGGGTCGACTGACTGAGATGACTGAGATGACCGAAAGAACCAACACACACACACACAGACACTGGACCCTACAGCCTGTCACAGGCTACACGGGGGACCTTTGTCTGTGTGTGTCAGTCTACAGCACTTGCCCCTACAGCTTGTCCCAGGCTACGCGGGGGACCTTTGTCTTTGTGGCGGAGCTGGCACGTGGAGAGAGGCAAAGTCGCGATTTGAGTTTGCAACTCGCGATGTTTAATATCAACACTGACGGAGGTCGCATAGGAGAGAGAGAGAGACACCACCACCACTGTCGGCTCTGTCCGTAAAGTCACGAAAGATAGGCGATAGAAATAATGAAAACAATAAAATAAGAAATGCATTTATTTTAATTGATTCATATTTTTCTAAGCACATTTTTTATTAGTTTTTTTTAAAAAAAAATTAATAATAACAAACTTCTATTAATTTTGTATTTTAATTAGATTGTTTTTTTCTAAATGCATTTTTTCTAGTTTTTATTTGTAATAAAATAAAAACTTCTTTTAATTTTGTATTTTAATTTGATTTTTTTTTCTAAATGCATTTCTTCTAGTTTTTATTTTTTTAAAATAAAAACTTCTTTTAATTTTGTATTTTAATTTGATTTTTTTTTCTAAATGCATTTTTTCTAGTTTTTATTTTATTTGTATTTTAATTAGATTTGTTTTATTATTTTTCTAAATGCATTTTTTGTATTTATTTTTCATTTAAAAATAAAAAAACCTATTTTAATTTTGTATTTCAATCAGATTTTTTTTAATCATTTTTCTAAATGCATTTTAGTTTTTCATTTTTTTAAAATAAAAATGGAAAATTTAAAAATATTTTAATCTTGTATTTTTATTTAATTAGATTTATTTTCTTTCTTTATCCTTCCACCAACGAAACTTTACCGAAAAAAGACGAATTCTTGCAGTCGCGAAAGTTTAAAGTCAAAATAAACGCCGCCCCCCCCCCCCATCCCTCCCGTGTGTCGGGCAGCAACTAAGTAGCACACAAAGACAAAGATCCCCCGTGTAGCCTTCACAGACTGTAGGGGCAAGTGCTATTAGCGAGTGGCCCCACCTATGAAGGCCGGCACTGTGGCTACACGAGGGGGTGTGTGGCCAGCACCACGCCCGGCCGCCTTTGTCTCCCCAGTGGCGATGTTTACACACTGCACCCAGGAACTCATTTGAGGCTGAGTCGACCTAGGGGAGGCCCGGGACCGGTTCAGATAATCGTCACTGAGTGGAGTTGGCCGTGAGCGGGAATCGAACTCGGGTGGCCGGGTTCGTAGCGCAGCGCTAACCACTACACCCACCACTCCCCACTACACATAGACACATATAGACACACACACACAGACACACACAGTGCGCTAACCACTACACCCACCGCTCCCCACTACACACAGACGCACACAGACACACACACACACACAGTGCGCTAACCACTACACCCACCGCTCCCCACGACACACAGACGCACACAGACACACACAGTGCGCTAACCACTACACCCACCGCTCCCCACTACACACAGACACACACACACAGACACAGTGCGCTAACCACTACACCCAGACACACAGACACGTGTACACACAGACACACACAGTGCGCTAACCACTACACCCACCGCTCCCCACTACACACAGACGCACACAGACACACACAGTGCGCTAACCACTACACCCACCGCTCCCCACTACACACAGACACACACACACAGACACAGTGCGCTAACCACTACACCCAGACACACAGACACGTGTACACACAGACACACACACAGTGCGCTAACCACTACACCCACCGCTCCCCACTACACACAGACACACACAGACACACACAGTGCGCTAACCACTACACCCACCGCTCCCCACTACACACAGACACACACAGACACAGTGCGCTAACCACTACACCCAGACACACAGACACGTGTACACACAGACACACACACAGTGCGCTAACCACTACACCCAGACACACAGACACGTGTACACACAGACACACACACAGTGCGCTAACCACTACACCCACCGCTCCCCACTACACACACAGGTGGGGTGGTGATGAGGAGGGGGTGGGTGGCCAGCACCACGCCCGGCCGCCTTTGTCTCTCCCCGAGCGGCGAGTCGACCTAGGGGAGGCCCAGACAATCGCCGTCACTGTTGGTGGCCGTGAGTGAGCGGGAATCGAACTCGGCGCAACTGTCGGGTTCGTAGCAGCGCAGCGCTAACGCTAACCACTGCACCACCGCTCCTTACCCACAGACTCACCTCACACAGACACAGACTCACCACACAGACACACACAGACTCACCACACAGACACACACAGACTCACCACACAGACTCACCACACAGAGACACAGACTCACCTCACAGAGACACAGACTCACCACACAGACTCACCACACAGACTCACCACACAGAGACCCACAGACTCGCCACACAGAGACCCACAGACTCGCCACACAGAGACCCACAGACTCACCACACAGAGACCCACAGACTCACCACACAGAGACCCACAGACTCACCACACAGAGACCCACAGACTCGCCACACAGAGACCCACAGACTCGCCACACAGAGACCCACAGACTCGCCACACAGAGACCCACAGACTCACCACACAGAGACCCACAGACTCACCACACAGAGACCCACAGACTCATCACACAGAGACCCACAGACTCACCACACAGAGACCCACAGACTCACCACACAGAGACCCACAGACTCACCACACAGAGACCCACAGACTCACCACACAGAGACCCACAGACTCATCACACAGAGACCCACAGACTCACCACACAGATACCCACAGACTCACCACACAGAGACCCACAGACTCACCACACAGAGACCCACAGACTCACCACACAGAGACCCACAGACTCACCACACAGAGACCCACAGACTCACCACACAAAGACCCACAGACTCACCACACAGAGACCCACAGACTCACCACACAGAGACCCACAGACTCACCACACAAAGACCCACAGACTCACCACACAGAGACCCACAGACTCACCACACAGAGACCCACAGACTCACCACACAGAGACCCACAGACTCACCACACAGAGACCCACACACTCACCACACAGAGACCCACAGACTCACCACACAAAGACCCACAGACTCACCACACAGAGACCCACAGACTCACCTCACACAGACACAGACTCACCACACAGACACACACAGACTCACCACACAGAGACCCACAGACTCACCACACGGAGACCCACAGACTCACCACACAGAGACCCACAGACTCACCATGCAGAGACCCACAGACTCACCACACAGAGACCCACAGACTCACCACACAGAGACCCACAGACTCACCACGCAGAGACCCACAGACTCACCACGCAGAGACCCACAGACTCACCACACACAGACACAGACTCACCACACAGACACACACAGACTCACCACACAGAGACCCACAGACTCACCACACACAGACACAGACTCACCTCACACAGACACACACAGACTCACCACACAGAGACCCACAGACTCACCACACAGAGACCCACAGACTCACCACACAGAGACCCACAGACTCACCACACAGAGACCCACAGACTCACCACACACAGACTCACCACGCGGAGACCCACAGACTCACCTCACACAGACACAGACTCACCACACAGACACACACAGACTCACCACACAGAGACACAGACTCACCACACAGACACACACAGACTCACCACACAGACACACACAGACTCACCACGCGGAGACCCACAGACTCACCACACAGAGACCCACAGACTCACCACACAGAGACCCACAGACTCACCACACAGAGACCCACAGACTCACCACACAGAGACCCACAGACTCACCACACAGAGACCCACAGACTCACCACACAGAGACCCACAGACTCACCACACAGAGACCCACAGACTCACCACACACAGACTCACCACGCGGAGACCCACAGACTCACCTCACACAGACACAGACTCACCACACAGACACACACAGACTCACCACACAGAGACACAGACTCACCACACAGACACACAGACTCACCACACAGACACACACAGACTCACCACGCGGAGACCCACAGACTCACCACACAGAGACCCACAGACTCACCACACAGAGACCCACAGACTCACCACACAGAGACCCACAGACTCACCACACAGAGACCCACAGACTCACCACACAGAGACCCACAGACTCACCACACAGAGACCCACAGACTCACCACACAGAGACCCACAGACTCACCACACAGAGACCCACATACTCATCACACAGAGACCCACAGACTCACCACACAGAGACCCACAGACTCATCACACAGAGACCCACAGACTCACCACACAGAGACCCACAGACTCACCACACAGAGACCCACAGACTCACCACACACAGACTCACCACACAGAGACCCATAGACTCACCACACAGAGACCCACAGACTCACCACACAGAGACCCACCATACAGACCCACCACACACTCAAGACTCACCACACACTCACAACACAGAGACCCACAGACTCACCACACAGACTCACCACTCAGACTCACCACACAGACCCACAGACTCACACAGACTCACCACACAGACTCACCACTCAAGACTCACCACACACAGACTCACCAC
>NC_136345.1:4322274-4509774 GCF_964198595.1 Lampetra fluviatilis | reverse complement strand
CACACAGAGAGAGACACACAGAGAGAGACACACAGAGAGAGACACACACACAGAGACACACACAGAGAGACGGAGACACACAAATAGAGACACGGAGAGAGTGACATCATTACACGCACGCAGAGACACGGAGAACGCACAATATCCAGCCCATCGCACCCTCCTGTATTCCACAGCGACCCAAGCGGTACTGGTCCAGGCGGTACCAATCCCAGATACCGCCAGAGGAGCTGTAGCAGCTCCACAAAGACACCAGACCCATTACACCAGAGATCCAAGCGGTACCGGTCTGGCTCCCGACACAGGAGCGGCAGCCTCTCCTCCACAAACAAACTAGATCCATTACACCAGAGATCCAGGCGGTACCGGTCTGGCTCCCGACACAGAAGCGGCAGCCTCTCCTCCACAAAGACACCAGATCCATTACACCAGATCCATTACACCAGAGATCCAGGCGGTACCCGTCTGGCTCCCAACAGAGGAGCGGCAGCCTCTCCTCCACAAAGACACCAGATCCATTACACCAGATCCATTACACCAGAGATCCAGGCGGTACCCGTCTGGCTCCCAACAGAGGAGCGGCAGCCTCTCCTCCACAAAGACACCAGATCCATTACACCAGATCCATTACACCAGAGATCCAGGCGGTACCCGTCTGGCTCCCAACAGAGGAGCGGCAGCCTCTCCTCCACAAAGACACCAGATCCATTACACCAGATCCATTACACCAGAGATCCAGGCGGTACCCGTCTGGCTCCCAACAGAGGAGCGGCAGCCTCTCCTCCACAAAGACACCAGATCCATTACACCAGAGATCCAGGCGGTACCCGTCTGGCTCCCGACACAGAAGCGGCAGCCTGTCCTCCACAAAGACACCAGATCCATTACACCAGATCCATTACACCAGAGATCCAGGCGGTACCCGTCTGGCTCCCAACACAGAAGCGGCAGCCTCTCCTCCACAAAGACACCAGATCCATTACACCAGATCCATTACACCAGAGATCCAGGCGGTACCCGTCTGGCTCCCAACAGAGGAGCGGCAGCCTCTCCTCCACAAAGACACCAGATCCATTACACCAGAGGTCCAGGCGGCAGAGCTCGCAAACGGGTTTTGATTCCTTACCCGTACCCGGCCACACCAGGATCGCAAACGGGTACCCGTACCCGGCCGTACCCTACCCGTACCCGGCCGGGTATCGGGTAGGGTACGGGTATCGGGTACCTGATTGCGACCTCTGGGATGAAGCCATGTTGCAGGCGCGGGTGGGTTGATTCTAGGAACGCTGCTTGCGTTGTAGCCGAAACGTCGTGAGAATCATTTTATTTTATTATGTTTTGTTTGTATTATTTTATTACTTCCCTTCTACGTGACTTTACCGAAAGAACCAAGAAGAAGAGACAAGACGTTGGGAAATGAGTGACAAACGGTTACTCCCCGGTGACTCACGGCCTACCCGTACCCGGCCGCACCAGGGTCGCAAACGGGTACCTGTACCCGGCCGGGTACGGGTAGCCGGGTATCGGGTAGGGTACGGGTATCGGGTACCCGATTGCGACCTCTGCCAGGCGGTACCAGTCTAGCTCCAGACACAGGAGCTGCAGCCTCTCCTCCACAAACACAAACCAGATCCATTACACCAGAGGTCCAGGCGGTACCGGTCTGGCTCCGGACACAGGAGCGGCAGCCTCTCCTCCACAAACACAAACCAGATCCATTACACCAGAGGTCCAGGCGGTACCGGTCTGGCTCCGGACACAGGAGCGGCAGCCTCTCCTCCACAAACACAAACCAGATCCATTACACCAGAGATCCAGGCGGTACCGGTCTGGCTCCGGACACAGGAGCGGCAGCCTCTCCTCCATAAACACAAACCAGATCCATTACACCAGAGGTCCAGGCGGTACCGGTCTGGCTCCGGACACAGGAGCGGCAGCCTCTCCTCCGGAGCCCCCTCACCTCTCGCGGTGCCCCGGCACCCCCGGCTAGCGCCCCGCCCCGGCCGCGCGTCTCCTCGTCCCTCGTGCGCTTCATGTCGTCGTAGACCTCGTCGTACTCGTACACCGACGCGTCTTGCTCCAGCACGCGCTGCATCTGCAACGTCGTCTGTGAGCGCACGCACGCACGCAAGAATGTACAAAGGGATAAAGGCAAAGATCCCCCGTGTAGCCTGCGACTGTAGGGGCAAGTGCGTTAGCGAGCAGCAGCGTCTATGAAGGCCGGCACGGCACACGAGGGGGTGTGGTGTGGCCAGAACCACGCCCGGCCGCCTTTGTCTCTCCCCCAGTGCTAGCGGTGTTGGTGGCGAGTGTTGGTGGCGAGTGTTGGTGGCGAGTGTTGGTGGCGAGTGTTGGTGGCGAGTGTTGGTGGCGAGTGTTGGTGGCGAGTGTTGGTGGCGAGTGTTGGTGGCGAGTGTTGGTGGCGAGTGTTGGTGGCGAGTGTTGGTGGCGAGTGTTGGTGGCGAGTGTTGGTGGCGAGTGTTGGTGGCGAGTGTTGGTGGCGAGTGTTGGTGGCGAGTGTTGGTGGCGAGTGTTGGTGGCGAGTGTTGGTGGCGAGTGTTGGTGGCGAGTGTTGGTGGCGAGTGTTGGTGGCGAGTGTTGGTGGCGAGTGTTGGTGGCGAGTGTTGGTGGCGAGTGTTGGTGGCGAGTGTTGGTGGCGAGCGTTGGTGGCGAGCGTTGGTGGCGAGTCTTGGTGGCGAGTGTGGGTGGTGAGTGTTGGTGGCGAGTGTTGGTGGCGAGCGTTGGTGGCGAGCGTTGGTGGCGAGCGTTGGTGGCGAGTCTTGGTGGCGAGTGTTGGTGGCGAGTGTTGGTGGCGAGTGTTGGTGGCGAGCGTTGGTGGCGAGCGTTGGTGGCGAGCGTTGGTGGCGAGCGTTGGTGGCGAGTCTTGGTGGCGAGTGTGGGTGGTGAGTGTTGGTGGTGAGTGTGGGTGGTGAGTGTCGGTGGTGAGTGTCGGTGGTGAGTGTCGGTGGTGAGTGTCGGTGGTGAGTGTTGGTGGTGAGTGTTGGTGGTGAGTGTGAGTGGCGAGTGTCGGTGGTGAGTGTCGGTGGTGAGTGTCGGTGGTGAGTGTTGGTGGTGAGTGTCGGTGGTGAGTGTCGGTGGTGAGTGTCGGTGGTGAGTGTTGGTGGTGAGTGTTGGTGAGTGTTGGTGGTGAGTGTGAGTGGTGAGTGTTGGTGGCGAGTGTTGGTGGCGAGTGTGGGTGGCGAGTGTTGGTGGCGAGTGTGGGTGGTGAGTGTTGGTGGTGAGTGTTGGTGGTGAGTGTTGGTGAGTGTTGGTGGTGAGTGTTGGTGGTGAGTGTTGGTGAGTGTGAGTGGTGAGTGTTGGTGGCGAGTGTCGGTGGCGAGTGTCGGTGGTGAGTGTCGGTGGTGAGTGTCGGTGGTGAGTGTCGGTGGTGAGTGTTGGTGAGTGTTGGTGGTGAGTGTCGGTGGTGAGTGTCGGTGGTGAGTGTCGGTGGTGAGTGTCGGTGGTGAGTGTCGGTGGTGAGTGTTGGTGAGTGTTGGTGGCGAGTGTCGGTGGCGAGTGTCGGTGAGTGTCGGTGGCGAGTGTCGGTGGCGAGTGTCGGTGGCGAGTGTCGGTGGTGAGTGTCGGTGGTGAGTGTTGGTGGTGAGTGTCGGTGGTGAGTGTCGGTGGTGAGTGTCGGTGGTGAGTGTCGGTGGTGAGTGTGAGTGGTGAGTGTTGGTGGTGAGTGTCGGTGGTGAGTGTCGGTGGTGAGTGTCGGTGGTGAGTGTTGGTGGTGAGTGTCGGTGGCGAGTGTCGGTGGTGAGTGTTGGTGGTGAGTGTCGGTGGTGAGTGTCGGTGGTGAGTGTTGGTGGTGAGTGTCGGTGGTGAGTGTCGGTGGCGAGTGTCGGTGGCGAGTGTCGGTGGCGAGTGTTGGTGGCGAGTGTTGGTGGTGAGTGTGAGTGGTGAGTGTTGGTGGTGAGTGTCGGTGGTGAGTGTCGGTGGTGAGTGTCGGTGGTGAGTGTCGGTGGTGAGTGTCGGTGGTGAGTGTTGGTGGTGAGTGTTGGTGGTGAGTGTTGGTGGTGAGTGGTGGTGGTGAGTGTTGGTGGTGAGTGGTGGTGGTGAGTGTCGGTGGTGAGTGTTGGTGGTGAGTGGTGAGTGTGACTGGTGAGTGTGAGTGGTGAGTGCGAGTGGTGAGTGTTGGTGGTGAGTGTGAGTGGTGAGTGCGAGTGTGAGTGGTGAGTGCAAGTGGTGAGTGCGAGTGGTGAGTGTTGGTGGTGAGTGTGAGTGGTGAGCGTGACTGGTGAGCGTGACTGGTGAGTGTGACTGGTGAGTGTGACTGGTGAGTGGTGAGTGCGAGTGGTGAGTGCGAGTGGTGAGTGCGAGTGGTGAGTGCGAGTGGTGAGTGTTGGTGGCGAGTATGAGTGGTGAGTGCAAGTGGTGAGTGTGAGTGGTGAGTGCGAGTGGTGAGTGCGAGTGGCGAGTGTTGGTGGCGAGTGTTGGTGGCGAGTGTTGGTGGCGAGTGTGAGTGGTGAGTGTGACTGGTGAGTGTGACTGGTGAGTGGTGAGTGTGAGTGGCGAGTGTGAGTGGCGAGTGTGAGTGGTGAGTGTGAGTGGTGAGTGTGAGTGGTGAGTGTGAGTGGTGAGTGTGAGTGGTGAGTGTGAGTGGTGAGTGTGAGTGGTGAGTGTGAGTGGTGAGTGTGAGTGGTGAGTGTGAGTGGTGAGTGTGAGTGGTGAGTGTGAGTGGTGAGTGTGAGTGGTGAGTGGTGAGTGTGAGTGGTGAGTGTGGGTGGTGAGTGTGGGTGGTGAGTGTGAGTGGTGAGTGTGAGTGGTGAGTGTGAGTGGCGAGTGTGAGTGGCGAGTGTGAGTGGCGAGTGTTGGTGGCGAGTGTTGGTGGCGAGTGTGAGTGGTGAGTGTGAGTGGTGAGTGTGAGTGGAGAGTGTGAGTGGTGAGTGTGAGTGGTGAGTGTGAGTGGTGAGTGTGAGTGGCGAGTGTGAGTGGCGAGTGTGAGTGGCGAGTGTGAGTGGCGAGTGTGAGTGGCGAGTGTGAGTGGCGAGTGTGAGTGGCGAGTGTGAGTGGCGAGTGTGAGTGGCGAGTGTGAGTGGCGAGTGTGAGTGGCGAGTGTGAGTGGCGAGTGTGAGTGGTGAGTGTGAGTGGTGAGTGTGAGTGTGAGTGGTGAGTGTGAGTGGTGAGTGTGAGTGGTGAGTGTGAGTGGTGAGTGTGAGTGGTGAGTGTGAGTGGTGAGTGTGAGTGGTGAGTGTGAGTGGTGAGTGTGAGTGGTGAGTGGTGAGTGTGAGTGGTGAGTGTGAGTGGTGAGTGTGAGTGGTGAGTGGTGAGTGTGAGTGGTGAGTGTGGGTGGTGAGTGTGGGTGGTGAGTGTGAGTGGTGAGTGTGAGTGGTGAGTGTGAGTGGCGAGTGTGAGTGGCGAGTGTGAGTGGCGAGTGTGAGTGGCGAGTGTTGGTGGCGAGTGTGAGTGGTGAGTGTGAGTGGTGAGTGTGAGTGGAGAGTGTGAGTGGTGAGTGTGAGTGGTGAGTGTGAGTGGTGAGTGTGAGTGGCGAGTGTGAGTGGCGAGTGTGAGTGGCGAGTGTGAGTGGCGAGTGTGAGTGGCGAGTGTGAGTGGCGAGTGTGAGTGGCGAGTGTGAGTGGCGAGTGTGAGTGGCGAGTGTGAGTGGCGAGTGTGAGTGGCGAGTGTGAGTGGCGAGTGTGAGTGGCGAGTGTGAGTGGCGAGTGTGAGTGGCGAGTGTGAGTGGCGAGTGTGAGTGGCGAGTGTGAGTGGCGAGTGTGAGTGGCGAGTGTGAGTGGCGAGTGCGAGTGGCGAGTGGTGAGTGTGAGTGGTGAGTGTGAGTGGTGAGTGTGAGTGGTGAGTGTGAGTGGTGAGTGTGAGTGGTGAGTGTGAGTGGTGAGTGTGAGTGGCGAGTGTGAGTGGCGAGTGTGAGTGGTGAGTGGTGAGTGTGAGTGGTGAGTGTGAGTGGTGAGTGTGAGTGGTGAGTGTGAGTGGTGAGTGCGAGTGGTGAGTGGTGAGTGTGAGTGGTGAGTGTGAGTGGTGAGTGTGAGTGGTGAGTGTGAGTGGTGAGTGTGAGTGGTGAGTGTGAGTGGCGAGTGTGAGTGGCGAGTGTGAGTGGCGAGTGGCGAGTGGCGAGTGGCGAGTGTGAGTGGTGAGTGTGAGTGGTGAGTGTGAGTGGCGAGTGTGAGTGGTGAGTGGGAGTGGCGAGTGTGAGTGGTGAGTGTGAGTGGTGAGTGGTGAGTGTGAGTGGTGAGTGTGAGTGGTGAGTGTGAGTGGTGAGTGTGAGTGGTGAGTGGTGAGTGCGAGTGGTGAGTGTGAGTGGCGAGTGTGAGTGGTGAGTGTGAGTGGTGAGTGTGAGTGGTGAGTGTGAGTGGTGAGTGTGAGTGGTGAGTGTGAGTGTGAGTGGTGAGTGTGAGTGGTGAGTGTGAGTGGTGAGTGTGAGTGGTGAGTGTGAGTGGTGAGTGCGAGTGTGAGTGGTGAGTGTGAGTGGTGAGTGTGGGTGGTGAGTGTTGGTGGTGAGTGCGAGTGGTGAGTGCGAGTGGTGAGTGCGAGTGGTGAGTGTGAGTGGTGAGTGTGAGTGGCGAGTGGTGAGTGTGAGTGGTGAGTGTGAGTGGTGAGTGTGAGTGGTGAGTGCGAGTGGTGAGTGCGAGTGGTGAGTGCGAGTGGTGAGTGCGAGTGGTGAGTGTGAGTGGTGAGTGTGAGTGGTGAGTGTGAGTGGTGAGTGTGAGTGGTGAGTGGTGTCACCTGTTTCATGTTCTTCTTTTTATCCGCCTCCCTCTGTAACTCATTCCCCACCGTGTCCTGACACACGAACAAACACACACTCACCATCACACACACACACTCACCATCACACACACACACACGACCAACACACACACACACTCACCATCACACACACACTCACCATCACACACACACACTCACCATCACACACACACACTCACCATCACTCACACACACACACACGACCAACACACACACACACACTCACCATCACACACACACACTCACCATCACACACACACACACTCACCATCACACACACACACTCACCATCACACACACACACACTCACCATCACACACACACACACACACACGACCAACACACACACACACACACCATCACACACACACACACTCACCATCACACACACACACACTCACCATCACACACACACTCACCATCACACACACACACTCACCATCACACACACACACTCACCATCACACACACACACACTCACCATCACACACACACACACGACCAACACACACACACTCACCATCACACACACACTCACCATCACACACACACACACTCACCATCACACACACACACACTCACCATCACACACACACACACTCACCATCACACACACACACTCACCATCACACACACACTCACCATCACACACACACACACTCACCATCACACACACACTCACCATCACACACACACACACTCACCATCACACACACACACACGACCAACACACACACACACTCACCATCACACACACACTCACCATCACACACACACACACGACCAACACACACACACACTCACCATCACACACACACACACACCATCACACACCCACTCACCATCACACACACACACACACGACCAACACACACACACACACCATCACACACCCACTCACCATCACACACACACACACGACCAACACACACACACACTCACCATCACACACACACCATCACACACCCACTCACCATCACACACACACACATGACCAACACACACACACTCACCATCACACACACACACACGACCAACACACACACACTCACCATCACACACACACTCACCATCACACACACACACACATGACCAACACACACACACACACACTCACCATCACACACACACTCACCATCACACACACACACATGACCAACACACACACACACTCACCATCACACACACACACACCATCACACACACACACACATGACCAACACACACACACTCACCATCACACACACACTCACCATCACACACACACACACGACCAACACACACACACACTCACCATCACACACACACACACTCACCATCACACACACACACACTCACCATCACACACACACACTCACCATCACACACACACACACGACCAACACACACACACACTCACCATCACACACACACTCACCATCACACACACACTCACCATCACACACCCACTCACCATCACACACACACACACGACCAACACACACACACACACGACCAACACACACACACACACCATCACACACACACACACGACCAACACACACACACACTCACCATCACACACACACCATCACACACACACACTCACCATCACACACACACACACGACCAACACACACACACACTCACCATCACACACACACACTCACCATCACACACACACTCACCATCACACACACACACTCACCATCACACACACACACACGACCAACACACACACACACTCACCATCACACACACACTCACCATCACACACACACTCACCATCACACACCCACTCACCATCACACACCCACTCACCATCACACACACACACACGACCAACACACACACACGCTCACCATCACACACACACACACGACCAACACACACACACACGACCAACACACACACACACACTCACCATCACACACACACACTCACCATCACACACACACACACGACCAACACACACACACACTCACCATCACACACACACCATCACACACACACACTCACCATCACACACACACACGACCAACACACACACACACACTCACCATCACACACACACACTCACCATCACACACACACACTCACCATCACACACACACACACGACCAACACACACACACACTCACCATCACACACACACCATCACACACACACACTCACCATCACACACACGACCAACACACACACACACTCACCATCACACACACACCATCACACACCCACTCACCATCACACACACACACACGACCAACACACACACACACACACCATCACACACACACACACACTACCAACACACTCACTCACCATCACACACACACACATGACCAACACACACACACTCACCATCACACACACACACACGACCAACACACACACACTCACCATCACACACACACTCACCATCACATACACACACACACATGACCAACACACACACACGACCACACACACTACCAACACACTCACTCACCATCACACACACCATCAGGCACACACACACTCACCATCACGCACACACACACACGACCAACACACACACTACCAACACACTCACCTCAATCACACACACTCACACACGACCAACACACACACTACCAACACACTCACCTCAATCACACACACTCACACACGACCAACACACACACTACCAACACACTCACCTCAATCACACACACTCACACGACCAACACACACACTACCAACACACTCACCTCAATCACACACACTCCACCATCACACACCACCATCACACACACACTGCGCTACACACCACTAGACTACACTATACACTACACTACACCGCTATACACTACTATAGACTACACTACACACTACTATAAACTACACCATACACCAAACACTACTATAAACTACACTATACACCACACACTACTATAAACTACTATAAACTACACACTACTATACACTATACACGACACTCTACACTCCATCAGCTCACCTCGTCAGAGTCATCGTCGAACACGGACGGCCTGGGGAGCGTGCCACGTGGTGGTAGCGCTGCTGCTGCTGCCTTCTTCTTGTTGGAGAGGATAAGGCCGTACCTAGACGGGCCGACAGCGTCCATGAGCGAAGCCTCTCTCCATCTCTCTCACCCACCTCTCTCCATCTCTCTCACCCACATCTCTCTCCCACCTCTCCATCCCCCTCGCTCTCACCCCTCTCTCACCCTTCTCTCCATCTCTCTCTCACCCACCTCTCTCCATCTCTCTCTCACCCACCTCTCTCCGTCTCTCTCTCACCCACCTCTCTCCATCTCTCTCTCACCCACCTCTCTCCGTCTCTCTCTCACCCACCTCTCTCCGTCTCTCTCTCACCCACCTCTCTCCATCTCTCTCTCACCCACCTCTCTCCATCTCTCTCTCACCCACCTCTCTCCGTCTCTCTCTCACCCACCTCTCTCCGTCTCTCTCTCACCCACCTCTCTCCGTCTCTCTCTCTCTCACCCACCTCTCTCCGTCTCTCTCTCTCACCCACCTCTCTCCGTCTCTCTCTCACCCACCTCTCTCCGTCTCTCTCTCACCCACCTCTCTCCGTCTCTCTCTCACCCACCTCTCTCCGTCTCTCTCTCACCCACCTCTCTCCGTCTCTCTCTCACCCACCTCTCTCCGTCTCTCTCTCACCCACCTCTCTCCGTCTCTCTCTCACCCACCTCTCTCCGTCTCTCTCTCACCCACCTCTCTCCATCTCTCTCTCACCCTCTCTCCATCTCTCTCTCACCCACCTCTCTCCATCTCTCTCTCACCCACCTCTCTCCGTCTCTCTCTCACCCACCTCGCTCCATCTCTCACCCACCTCTCTCCGTCTCTCTCTCACCCACCTCTCTCCGTCTCTCTCTCACCCACCTCTCTCCGTCTCTCTCTCACCCACCTCTCTCCGTCTCTCTCTCACCCACCTCTCTCCGTCTCTCTCTCACCCACCTCTCTCCATCTCTCTCTCACCCACCTCTCTCTCCCATCTCTCTCTCACCCACCTCTCCATCTCCCTCGCTCTCACCCCTCTCTCTCCATGTCCCTCTCTCTCCATCTCTCCACCTCTCTCTCCTCTCTCACCCACCTCTCTCCCCTCTCTCGTTCTCACCCCTCTCTCTCCATCTCCCCGCTGTCTCTCTCTCCCTTCCCTCTTTCTCTCTCCCCTCTCCCTCTCGCGCGTAGCAGCAGCCGCAGCGTAGCGCGCTAACCACTGCGCCACCGCTCCCCAAACCTCAACACGCACAAACTCGACCACGTTCAACACAAACATCGCAGCGAGAAGAATGGGGTGGTTTTTAACCAAAAAAACCACGCACAAATCGAGACCGATCCCTCGGGAGACATTCCCCGATCGAAGTGATCGAAACGGCGAAACGATCGATCGATTAAATTATCGACGAAAATTTTCTCGACTGAATTATCGGAAACGTTACCCCTTGTTGAACGCCGCCATCTTCGATTTGGAATCGATTGCCGCGGAGTCGTCGCTTTTGATGAATCGATGGCAGGCGATTCAGGCCTCAGTGGGTGATGGGGTGGGGGCGGTGTTTATGTGGTTCGATTTGTGGAGGAATCGATTGCTCGCCGTGTTAAATCAATGGGAATCGACGCGCGGTAGAGTTGTGTGCGGCGTCGATTCGATTCACACGGTGTGTGCGTCGCTTTCATTTCGTCCGTGGGAAACAATTTATGAAAACGGGTAGATTCGGGTGTGGTGAGGGTTTAATTATTCAATAATAATAATTGAATAATAACAGCGTGCAATTCATGTACGTGTTATATTTGAATATAATTATTGCCAATAATTGTCAATTTAAATTAAGTTATTGATTTTTTTATATTGAAAGAAAAAAGGTTCCGGGTTGACATTTTTTTTAACTTTCACGGCCCTTAGCAACGAAGGTGACAGCCTGCGGCTAGCCTAGAAATAACCCTCCCCCACCCCACAAACGTCGCTGTAATCGTCTAAATTAACAAAAATAACGACTTTTAGCGTAGCAAGTAAGGCGACGACTCACACGGAAGGCGTCTTTGACAGGTGAGGGACGTGCCATTTGTGTATTTGTTTAATAATTCGGCGCGGTGAAGGCGCCGTCATAGCAACCGGCGATTTGCGTTAGGATCTTATGAGCGGCGTTAAACCGTTTAAAGAGTCTAAGTTTATAATTATAAATAACAGAGGAGGGGGTTTGTGATCGCGTAAGTAATCATTGACAGCCTGACGTGATTGTGCATCACGATGCAAGGGTTCGTGAACGTTTACAATGTTGCGGAAAAGAGGCTTAAAATGTAACGATTTCAATCTAGACTTAAAGATTTAGTGACTGCATGAATTCATATTCTTGAGTCTTTCGGTAAAATCACTTAAATAGGTTCAAATAAAATAAAAAAAATGACGTTTCGATCGCAACGTAATCGATCAAAACGTCGTCGGTTTTTGTTATTTTTAAATTGTTTTCTTTGAACCTATCTACGCGACTTTACCGAAAGACCCAATAATATGCCAAGATTTGTTTAAATTAACGTAAATGAACGTTTCTCTGCGTGTGTATCGATCACATTTGGTGTAAATCGATCGATCGTGATCGTGCTTAAGGAACGGGATGAGCGAATTCAATGTTAAAGCGTCGTTTGAGGGGAGCTCACAATTCTTGTGTTAAAGTCTACGTAGGCCTACCCAGCGTTTACAGTGTTAGGCACAAATAACCGGAACTATATCTAAGTATTTGTAATTAGATATATTCTAGATTTGAAGCTTTCGTGACTGCAAGGATTCATACTCTAAGTTCTTTCGGTAAAGTCACCGTGTGGGTAAAAAATGAAATTAAAATTAATAAAAATAAAACAATAAAATATTGTTTTATTTGTATTCATTCAATGATGTCTGTAATGGCCGACGTGTGATTTTTATTGTTTTATTTTTTTTAATTTCATTTTTTACCTACGTGACTTTACCGAAAGAATTAAGAGTATAATTAGATATAGTTCATTCGACCCGTGCCTTTGCAAACAATTTTATTTTTTAATTTCCACCTTTTACGTCTGTCGAGAAGCAGCCGCGTGGCCGGGAGTTGAACCCCAACCCGTCACCTCCACAGGCCATGGGGGACCTGGGCCAGCAGAATCTGGGTGAGTCCACTTACCTAGTAGTGTAGTGTGTAGTATAGTAGTGTGTAGTGTATAGCGTAGTGTGTAGTGTATAGTGTAGTGTATAGTGTAGTGTGTAGTGTAGTGTATAGTGTAGTGTATAGTGTAGTGTTGTAGTGTATCGTGTAGTGTAGTGTATAGTGTAGTGTGTAGTATAGTAGTGTAGTGTATAGTGTAGTGTGTAGTATAGTGTAGTGTGTAGTAGTGTAGTGTATAGTGTAGTGTATAGTGTAGTGTATAGTAGTGTAGTGTGTAGTATAGTGTGTAGTATAGTGTAGTGTGTAGTAGTGTAGTGTGTAGTGTGTAGTAGTGTAGTGTAGTGTGTAGTATAGTAGTGTAGTGTATAGTGTGTAGTATAGTAGTGTAGTGTATAGTGTAGTGTAGTAGTGTAGTGTATAGTGTAGTGTATAGTAGTGTAGTGTGTAGTATAGTGTAGTGTGTAGTAGTGTAGTATAGTGTGTAGTAGTGTAGTGTGTAGTGTAGTAGTGTAGTGTATAGTGTAGTGTGTAGTAGTGTAGTGTGTAGTGTAGTAGTGTGTAGTAGTGTATAGTAGTGTAGTGTATAGTGTAGTAGAGTAGTAGTGTAGTGTAGTGTGTAGTAGAGTAGTAGTGTAGTGTATAGTGTAGTGTGTAGTAGAGTAGTAGTGTAGTGTATAGTGTAGTAGTGAAGTGTATAGTAGTGTAGTGTGTGGTGTAGTGTATGGTAGTGTAGTGTATGGTAGTGTAGTGTATAGTAGTACATAGTGTAGTCTATAGTAGTATATATAGTGTAGTCTATAGTAGTATATAGTGTAGTGTGCAGTGTAGTCTGTAGTAGTGTAGTGTACAGTGTAGTAGTATAGTGTATACTGTAGTAGTATAGTGTCGTGTATAGTGTAGTGTATAGTGTAGTATATAGTGTAGTAGTGTAGTATATAGTGTAGTGTATGGTGTCGTACCTACATTGAACCATGCTGACCGCACCTCTGCCCCCCCAGGCATCACCCTGGGGGTCCTCATCTCCCTGCTGGTGACAATGGTGGCCTTGGCTGTCTACGTTTACCGCCCGCTGAGGCCGGGACGCTAACATCGTCATGGCCACCACCTCCTCAACCTCCTCTTCGTCGTTAACATCCATTCGCAGCGACGTCACGAGACCCCCTTTGCCAGCATGAAGTTGTGATGATATTGATTGGAAGCTTTCGTGACTGCAGGGATCCATACTCGTTGGTTCTTTCAGGAAAGTCATGTAGGTAGAAGATAAAATAAATCACGACGTTTCTGGCGCAACACACTACACTATACACTACACTACTACACTATACACTACACTTTACACTACACTACTATACACTACACTACTACACTATACACTTCACTGTTACACTATACACTACACTACTAAACTATACGTAGGTATAAAATAAATCACGTTTCGGGCGCAACACACTACACTATTACACTATACACTACACTATACACTTCACTACTACACTACACTTTACACTACACTATACACTACACTACTATACACTACACTACTACACTATACACTACACTATACACTACACTACTACACTATACACTTCACTATTACACTATACACCACACTACTAAACTATACGTAGGTATAAAATAAATCACGTTTCGGGCGCAACACACTACACTATACACTACACTATTATACTATACACTACATTATACTACTACACTATACTACACGACTACACTATACACTACAATATACACAACACTACTATACACTACGCTATACACTTCACTACACTATACACTACACTACTACACTATACACTACACTACTAAACTATACGTAGGTATAAAATAAATCACGACGTTTCGGGCGCAACACACGCTTGCATTCTGACCCACAAGCATTGTGGTCAATGCAGACACGATTCCTCGTAAAAGGTTTCAGTTTGGTGTTTTAACAACTCAACGCGGCTGTTTTGTTGGCAGATAAAAGGGGGAAAAAAACCTCTTCTCATATTTCGCTAGTGGCAAAGGAGGTCCCTCATGATGTGGTGCTCAACATATTCTAATGCAAGTGGAGAGGAGTAACATGGGGACGTGACGTCGTGTGTGCCGTCCAGTGCAATGACGTCATGGAATGCGACGTCACGCGCGCTGGGCGGCTCGATGACGTCATGTCCCCTTACCTCCGTCTCCCGAGTGCGTCCTGGGAAACCCTCAACACAAGGATGAGAACTTAAAGGACATGAATTGCTTCCAACGTGTATTTATTAAAATGTGTTAATTGAAATAGAACAATGAAACATTGAACAATTGTTGAGTTAAGTTATAATAATAAAAAAATACAATTCCAACGAGTAATGGGACTTTTCAAATCGCAAAAAATCTCAGTCTTTTTTTAGCGATTTGCCAATCGCATTGTTTCAAATTTCGATTTGAAATCGATGAATCGTTCAGCCCGAGTGGCCAGCACAACCACCATACCTGGCTGGCCGCCTTTGTCTCTCCCCCAGTGCTAGCGATGTTGACTACACTACAGCGCTACACCAGGTACTCAGTTGAGGCTGAGTCGACCTAGGGGAGGCCCAGGATCGGTTCAGAGAATCGTCACTGAGTGGTGTTGGCCGTGAGCGGGAATCGAATTCGTGTCGCCGGGTTCGTAGCGCAGCGTAGCGCTAACCACTAAATCCAACACTCCCCACAGACAACAACAACAACCGCCATTCGCCACTAAGTAGCGGTGATGTCGCCACGACGCTTGTGCCAGGCTATGTGCACGTTGAGGCCACGTGAAGTGTCGAGCGCCCGCTGGCAGGTCACGGGGCAGACCCAACAGGTACCACGGGTCGACTGACATGTTGGCTGATGCACCACCTGTGCCCCCTACTGTGCCAACTTGCTGTGCTTTAGCCACCCGGAGCTCTGCTCGTTGTGAGCGTCGCTCCTCCGCCCTCCGTTGTTGTTGGAGGGCGACTGCCTCCAACTGCCCAGTCGCGTCCTTCACGAGCCTCCTCCAGAGGCCGATCTTGACACCGCTGGTACCAGTCATCGGCAAGTCCACTCAGCTCCACGTCCTGCGGCCGAACAAAAGCTGTTTAGGCATGCGGTGATTGGGCATGCGGGCTAGATGACCCAGCCAACGCAGCCTTGTCTGCCGGAGGAGCTCACCGATGGGACTTTGTCCAGATCTTTCGAGGATTTGCGAGCTCCTCACACAATCCAGCCTGGTTAAACCCAGGATGGATCGTAGGCAAGCCAGCCTAAATGTTTCCAACCGGCGAAGATGCTCCATTAGGGGGGTCCACGTTTCACAAGCGTAGAGAAGGGAGGGAATGACCGTGGCCGAGAAGACCTGAAGCTTCGTGTGGAGCGACAGACCAGGTAGCTTCCACACAGCGTTACGCAACCGATGAAAAGATATTGCCGCTCGACTGATTCGGAGTGAGACCTCTGCTGTTAAACTGGAGTCCGCACACACACACAGACACGCCCAGCGCTAGGCTGACTCATGACATCTCGCCGAGGATCCATCCGCCGAACAAAGTAGTTCCACGGTCCTGTTTGCATTTTTAAGTGAATGTCCGAAAAATATTTATTAAAATAGTTCATGGAAGCCGCATGTTTGTGTCGGTGTTCGTAAGTGGGGGCGTTCGTAAGTGGAGGATTACTAAGTTGTGTGTGTTCGTAAGTGAAGGAGTTCGTACGTGGGGTTTCAAAGAATGTAGGTGTTCGTAAGTCGAGGTCTGTGTTATCAGTGTTCGTAAGCTGGGGATTAAACGCGTGCTGAAGTTGATTCTAAATGTAGAGGGGAAACCGGATGAACCGGAGACAAAATAATCGACGCAGTGACCACCACGGAGAGAGAGACGCAGACTCCAAATATACAGCAGGACCCACGACCTCCTGCAGACCAGACGAGGTAGTCAACATCTCACCATGGGGAGAGAGACGCAGACTCTAAATATACAGCAGGACCCACGACCTCCTGCATACCAGGCGAAGTAGTCAACATCTCACAGAACCCACGACCCCCTGTAGACCAGGCGAGGTAGTCAACATCTCACCACGGGGAGAGAGAGACACAGACTCCAAATATACAGCAGGACCCACGACCTCGTGTATACCAGGCGAGGTAGTCAACATCTTATCACGGAGAGAGACGCAGACTCCAAATATACAGGACCCAGGACCTCCTGTATACCAGGCGAGGTAGTCAACATCTCACAGAACTCACGACCTCCTGTAGACCAGGCGAGATAGTCAACATCTCAAAGAACCCACGACCTCCTGTAGAGCAGTCGAGGTAGTCAACATCTCACAGAACCCACGACCTCCTGTAGACCAGGCGAGGTAGTCAAAATCTCCCTAACCAACGTGGCGTTTGCACCATTTCGCGTGTTATCTTTTTGTCTCGAGACAATACATTTTTGCAGTGGCACTCTAAACACCCCCCCTCTCTCCCACACGCACCTTGACCTGCAACTACTCAAGGAAGTCAGCTCAGGTGCATTGCTGTACATGTCGAAACAACAGAGTCGTAGCTGGCAGTCTCCCTCTCTTTCTCTCGCTTTTGTTTTAAAGAGGCGATCAAACTATAGACCGTGTTTAACCTTGACAAAGCTACGCCACGTATGTGTGTGTACGTATGTAGAACTTCTTTGGCGCCGTACGTAGCCAGCCGTGGCTAATCGGAGGTGCCGGGGGGGGGATTACAGACTGAACACAGCAACGAAGAGCGGTTCTACAAACATTAGTTCTCAATCGAGTATAGTGGTAGTGTATAGTGGTGTAGTGTATAGTAGTGTATAGTGTAGTGTATTGTCGTGTATAGTAGTGTATAGTGTAGTGTATTGTCGTGTATAGTAGTGTATATTGGTGTAGTGTATAGTAGTGCAGTGTATAGTGTAGTGTATAGTAGTGTATAGTAATGTATATTGGTGTAGTGTATAGTAGTGCAGTGTATAGTCGTGTATAGTGTATAGCAGTGTAGTGTATAGCAGTGTAGTGAATAGTAGTGTATAGTGTAGTGTATAGTGTAGTGTATAGTAGTGTAGTGTATAGTGTAGTGTATAGTGTAGTGTATAGTGTAGTGTATAGTGTAGTGTACAGTGTAGTGTATAGTAGTGTATAGTGTGGTGTACGTATGTCCAACTTCTATCGCGCGTACATCGGCAACCGTGCTAATCGCCGAGATCCCATTGGAGAGACACGGGGGAGACTTTGTGAGCGAATGAAGAAGCATCGGTGATGAACCTGAGCTGCTGACACAGGAGGACGAGAGGATCACGACATGATTCTGTGGAAGAGACCAGTTGAGTGGAGGGGAATCCTCCTTCTCGTGGTGAGGACAACTCACACTCACTCACCTGTTCACTGTAACCAGTGACACTCACCTGTTCATTGTAACCAGTGACACTCACCTGTTCACTGTAACCAGTGACACTCACCTGTTATGTGTTTATACCACTGTCTGACACTGGGTAGTGAGACACTGCTAGTGAGGCTGCTAGTGAGACACTGGTAATAAGACACTGGGTAGTGAGACACTGGGTAGTGATACACTGGTAATGAGACACTGGGTAGTGAGACACTGGGTAGTGAGACACTGGGTGGTGAGACACTGGGTAGTGAGACACTGGTAATGAGACACTGGGTGGTGAGACACTGGGTAGTGAGACACTGGGTAGTGAGACACTGCTGGTGAGACACTGGGTAGTGAGACACTGCTAGTGCGACACTGAGACCTTGGGTAGTGAGACACTGACACACTGGGTAGTGAGACACTGGGTAGTGAGACGCTGCTAGTGAGACACTGGGTAGTGAAACACTGGGTAGTGAGACACGGGGTAGTGAGACACTGGTAATGAGACACTGGGTAGTGAGACACTGCGTAGTGAGACACTGGGCAGTGATACACTGGTAATGAGACACTGGGTAGTGAAACACTGGGTAGTGAGACACTGGGTAGTGAGACACTGCTAGTGAGACACTGGGTAGTGAGACACTGGGTAGTGAGACACTGCTAGTGAGACACTGGGTAGTGAGACACTGGGTAGTGAGACACTGGGTAGTGAGACACTGCTAGTGAGACACTGGGTAGTGAGACACTGCTGGTGAGACACTGGGTAGTGAGACACTGCTAGTGAGACACTGGGTAGTGAGACACTGGGTGGTGAGACACTGGGTGGTGAAACACTGCTAGTGAGACACTGACAGTGAGACACTGGGTAGTGAGACACTGCTAGTGAAACACTTGTAGTGAGACACTGAGTAATGAGACACTGGGTAGTGAGACACTGCGTAGTGAGACACTGGGTAGGGAGACACTGGGTGGTGAAACACTGCTAGTGAGACACTGATAGTGAGACACTGGGTAGTGAGACACTGGGTGGTGAGACACTGGGTAGGGAGACACTGGGTGGTGAAACACTGCTAGTGAGACACTGATAGTGAGACACTGCGTAGTGAGACACTGGGTGGTGAGACACTGCTAGTGAAACACTTGTAGTGAGACACTGGGTAGTGAGACACTGGGTGGTGAGACACTGGGTGGTGAGACACTGCTAGTGAGACACTGGGTAGTGAGACACTGGGTGGTGAGACACTGCGTAGTGAGACACTGGGTAGTGAGACACTGGGTAGTGAGACACTGGGTAGTGAGACACTGGGTAGTGAGACACTGGGTGGTGAGACACTGCTAGTGAGACACTGGGTAGTGAGACACTGCGTAGTGAGACACTGGGTGGTGAGACACTGCTAGTGAGACACTGGGTAGTGAGACACTGGGTGGTGAGACACTGCTAGTGAAACACTGATAGTGAGACACTGGGTGGTGAGACACTGGGTAGTGAGACACTGGGTGGTGAGACACTGCTAGTGAGACACTGGGTAGTGAGACACTGCGTAGTGAGACACTGGGTGGTGAGACACTGCGTAGTGAGACACTGGGTGGTGAGACACTGCTAGTGAAACACTGATAGTGAGACACTGCTAGTGAGACACTGGGTAGTGAGACACTGGGTGGTGAGACACTGGGTAGTGAGACACTGGGTGGTGAGACACTGGGTAGTGAGACACTAGGTAGTGAGACACTGGGTGGTGAGACACTGGGTGGTGAGACACTGGGTGGTGAGACACTGCTAGTGAGACACTGGGTAGTGAGACACTGCTAGTGAGACACTGGGTAGTGAGACACTGGGTGGTGAGACACTGGGTAGTGAGACACTGGGTGGTGAGACACTGGGTAGTGAGACACTGGGTGGTGAGACACTGGGTGGTGAGACACTGGGTAGTGAGAAACTGGGTAGTGAGACACTGCTAGTGAGACACTGGGTAGTGAGACACTGGGTAGAGAGCCACTGGGTGGTGAGACACTGCTAGATAGACACTGCTAGAGAGACACTCGGTAGTGAGACACTGAGTAGTGAGACACTGGTAATGAGACACTGGGTAGTGAGACACTGCTAGTGAGACACTGAGACCTTGGGTAGTGAGACACTGGGTAGTGAGACACTGGGTAGTGAGAAGCTGCTAGTGAGACACTCTGGGTATTGAGACACTGGGTAGTGAGACACTGCGTAGGGAGTGATACTAGGCCATAAAGCAGGCTGCTGTTTCTGGTGTAGGCCAATCGCCTTCAAAGACAATGCGTGTGACATTCTTATTTTTATTTAAGTGAACACCGCCACCGTCTCAGCTCCTTTAAGGGAGGAATGGACGAGATCCCGCTCCGCTTCTGAGCAGACGAATGAGTGGATAGCAGCATCTAAGCTGACATCTTGAACCCGCTGCTCTTAATCCGTACGACGGAGGAAGAAGAAGACAAAGACGAGACAGACCTAGGCGACAAACTCGTGAACCTGGACTGTGAACCCACCACACCTGAGATGGCAAACCCAATGTGGGAACACAGCACAGGCGAGGAAGCCGCAAATCCGGGTTCATTAATCGACTCCCTGAGCGTGAAAACAAGCTCCAGGTGGAGGATTGAAATCAGCTCATTTGGCACGGCAGTGGCTCGGAGATGTTAGCTACCTCGCCTGGTATACAGGAGGTCGTGGGTTTGATCCTGACGATTTCTGCGTCTCTCTCTCCACGTAGTGGGATGTTAACTACCTCGCCTGGAATACAGGAGGTCGTGGGTTCGATCCCAATCCTGATGTTGACTGCGTCTCTCTCTCCTCTCCCCTTGGCGAGATGTTAACTACCTCACCTGGTATACAGGAGGTAGTAGGTTCGATCCCGACCCTGACGATGCCTGCTGCTGTATATTTGGAGTCTGCGTGTCTCTCTCCCCATAGTGAGATATTAACTACCTCGCCTGATATACAGGAGGCTATAGGTTCGATACCGACCCTGACACCTGTTGTATATTTGGTGTTTGCGTGTCTCTCTCCCCGTGATGGTCGCGTGGATTATCCTCCCGTTGTTCCCTCCACATTGACAAACGTGGGTTTTGTAGAGCATTTGGCTGCGATACATATCCACGTGGTAAGCCACTTCGTTGAGCTATCATTTGTGGTGGCCAGGTCGCTTCTGAAAAAGAGCTACGTTGCTCAGTGGGGCCTTACCTGGTAAAATAAAAGTAGTTTGTAGTCGTTAATGCGTTTAGTTTGGATCGTTTAACCACAGGACAACAAACCTGAACGCAAAAAGCAGTTCTAAAGAAAAGAGTTTGTCGATCTCGATGATGCCAAAAGTACACCATAGCTCCAGTGCCTACCTAATAGTTATCGGAAGGAAAGAACGTTCCAGACGGCCGCAGAAGCGCATGTGAAAGCACCGCTTTTGTTCGACGGCGAAGCCACCGCCGCTGTGAGTAGGCCTCGGCAAGGTAAGGTCATTTACCCTTTTTACTGGGTAAAGGGGTAAAGGGTAAAGGTGTCGACCATGCCAATGGGTAAAGTAAAGGGTAGGGTAAACGTAGCGTGAAGAATTACCCGGTAAATACATTGCTAACCGCTCGCTAAAAGCTCCATGGCGCAGTCTGTGGCCTCCATTTAAAATTGGAATCATCGAGAATATTCTATATTAATAAAGCGCTCTATCTAGCATTTACCTGTTATAAACCTTTTTCATGTGTAGTACCCCAGTAATTACCCTGTAATCGGGTAATTTGTATGGGGTAAGGGTAAAAGGTAGGGTAAAGGTAGGCTCGTTACTTTTGACATTTTACCGTTTACCTTACCTTGCTAAAGGGTAAAAGGTAAGGGTAGAGTGATTGTATTGTGGTAAGGTAAAAGGTAGGGTAAAGGTAGGCTCGTTGTTCTTACCTTTTACCGTTTACCTTACCTTGCTAAAGATTAAAAGGTAAGGGTAGAGTGATTGTATTGTGGTGAGGTAAAAGGTAGGGTAAAGGTAGGCTCGTTTTTACCTTTTACCTTACCTTGCCGAGGCCTAGCTGCGAGGATGATGACGGGAGTTTCAATTTACCCCCAAATTCGCCGATTTGTCCCCTGCACCCTCTGTGTGTAGATGGTCTCTGCCGCTGCTATTCTGGCAGACAGAGATTGCGATCGCGGCTTCTACAAAACACACCAGGGCTTCTGCTGCAGACTCTGCCGCCCAGGTAAGGAAACACGACCAAAACGAAACTATTTGTGTTTATTGTACCAAGGCCTCCACTGAGCTATGCGGCCCTTTTGTCAGAAGCGACGTGGCCATCACAAATGATAGCGAGATGAAGTGACCTATCGCGTGAACATTTATAGCCGCCAAATACTCTAAACACGTAATTCTACAGACTTATAGATACCCATAGAGACCCACACTCTTAGAGACCCACACTCACAGAGACCCACACTCATAGAGACCCACAGAGACCCACACTCATAGAGACCCACAGAGACCCACACTCATAGAGACCCACACTCACAGAGACCCATACTCATAGAGACCCACAGAGACCGACACTCTTAGAGACCCACAGAGACCCATACTCAGACACCCATACTGAAACTAAACTATGTTTTTATTTTACCAAGGCCCACTACCCATTCACCAACCCGCACTGAGCAGCCTGGTAAAGAACGGTCACAACGACAAAAATCCTCCCTATAGCCTGAACAGACTGTTGGGGCAAGTGCTGTTAGCGAGTAGCACCTAGGAAGGCCGGCACAGCACACGAGGGGGTGGGTTACCAGCACCATGCCGCCTTTGTCTCCCTAGTGGCGATGTTTACTACACACCGCACCAGGTACTCATTTGAGGTTGAGTCGGTTCAGATAATCGTCGCTAGTGTCGACAGTGAGCGGGGATTGAACTCGCGCCACCGGGTCCATAGCGCCGCTACACTACCGCTCCGAACAGTATGGTGACATAACCCCCATGACAGACTGGGCATCTGGAAATATGTCCAGAAGTAGATTGACAAAGAGCTACGTAGTTTTCCATCTAAAATGTTGAAAAGTCCACGAAGCACACTGCCATGTTTCTCTTCATAGGGACATTCAAGATTGTCGACTGCATCGTCGATGGCATGTACCCCTTGTGTGAGCTATGCCCTGAGGGCACCTTCAGCAACCGAGATCACCAGGAGAAGACGTGCATGCCGTGCGGGGCTTGCGGACCAGGTAACAGGAACGACTCGCACTGCCATCGCAATCACGATGCAGGATGCGGTGCCATTTAGGCGTCGCCTGACGTTACGCACGAAACACGATACAACAAAACAGAGAAGGAAATAAAAAACGAGGAAAGAGAAAAAGAGGACAAAAATGAAGAAAAATTTGAAAGAAAAAAGAGAGAGAAACAATGAGAAAATGAAGAAAAAAGGAAAGGAAAAAAAGAGGGAATTAACGAGACAAAAAAGAAAGGGAGTAAAAAAGTTTGAAAAAGAGAAAGAAAAAAAAGAGAATTCAATAAATAAGAGGGGTCGTGAGAGGGGGTATAGGGGAGGGATGGGGAGGAGTGGAGGGGCAAGGGGACTGACGAGGAAGGGAATGGCCGATGTAGTTAAGAGGGTGAGGCTTTGAGAGGTGACATTGCTATCGTATCAAAAACAAATCACGGGCATTGTCAAAACCAGGTCATGTTGTCCATGTGTGTGAACCCGATGAACTCTCGATTTCCCATTTGCAGATGAGGAGGTGGCTCACGCCTGCTCCTTGGCCCAGGACACCGTGTGCCAGTGCAAGGAGGGGTTCAAGAGAGACCCTGGCTCGGAAATCTGTGTTCGTGAAGGGCCCAGCCAAGGTGACTTACCACGCGGTCAACACCTCCATCATCGTCTGTAGAATTGCTTCCTGTGATTCGTGTTTGTTGTCCTCCCCTCGCACACTCAGATTAGCACGGTTGGCTACGTACGGTGCGAAAAAAGCTCAACATACGTACTGTCGCCTGTTCCCTCATTCGGCACCTGACTAAACTTGTGACGTCAAAGGTGGTCATACTCAGGATGGTCTGGTAACGATAAAACTCTTTCATAATAATGAACAACACCGGTAACAACCACGAAACACGGGCTTATGGCAACTCACACCACAGCTCCGCCCTCGGCGGCAAATGTCTCCACTCCGTTCTACATTTTAAGTTTTCATGACTGCAAGGATCTTTCGGTAAAGTCACGTAGATAAAAAAAAGTAAATTAAATCATGACGTTTCGATTGCAACACAAGCAATCATCATCAGGTGTGAAAATCAGGAGTTTATATAAGTGTGGACGTCAGGGATTGGGACATGAGACTGTGCGGGGGGGAAAGAGAGAGCGAAGCAGCGACGACTGCAGTTACAGCCGATGTTGGCGCCCAAAGTAAAATAGCAGCACTGTTAAACACTGGGGATGCAATTGACTCGGTAAAATAGACTAGTACCCACTAAATAAGATGGGACAACTATGCGCAGTTAAATATTTTTTACCTGGTTAATAACATCTTTCCAATGATTGCTCAATTTGTATCCATCTTCACGGTTGAAGTTATGTCTATGTTTGTATATCTGGATAGCTTCATGAACAAACCTTTGACAGTAGCCAGACAGTTTTCAGAGCACCTTGGTCTCGGAAAAAAACAATATCATGAGCGCCTACAGCGTTATAACAATGATCAGCAACGGCAGAATAATTAGTTCTGCCGTGTTTCAGATCTGACTTGTGCTCGCGGATACGGTCAGAGATGACGTTTCGTTTCCCCAATGTAACACAGATGCAAATTAGTTTGTAGACTCCAGGGTATTGCAAATCAGGAATGACATCCTTCACAGATGGGATTAGATCACGGATCTTATGTACTGTACTGAATCGGACCTGGATCTTGTGTTTGTTTAAGATTTTGGCAATCTTTTTGGTAACGCCTGCTATGTATGGTAACGTGATGGTTTTGATTGGTGTCTCAGGGGGTTGTTTCTCCATGGTTGGAGAAACCGCTTTGCGGATAATGCCGTGAGAGTATCCATTCATCTTAAGGGCCTGGTATACATGTTCCAGTTCCCTGGCTAGGTGGTGTTGGTCAGAAATGCAGTCGGACCCTATGGTGCAGTGTTTTGATGAGGGAATTCTTCTGTGCTGGATGGTGGTGGGCTTCAGGTTTCAGATAGGAATCTGTGTGGGTAGCTTTCCTGTAGACAGTGTCCCAAAGAGCCATCATGTTTCTTCTCAAAACACCCAGGAATGGTAGCTTATCATCCTTCTCCACTTCCATGGTGAATTTGATGGATTGGTGTATGGAATTGATGTGATTGTGGAATTGGTTCAGTGCTGGTAGGTTATGTGGCCAAATTACGAAAGTGTCATCCATATATATCTTCCACAAGGAAGGACGTAGGGTGGATATCTGGATGGCATCTGTTTCAAATTTCTCCATGAAAACATTCGCTTTTTTGGGAGGAATTTTCTCAGGAACGTAACAACTGCATCCGTCGAGGTCTGCCCTGCACGTCACGGCCCGTTTTCGAATGCTCGCATTGACTGTCTTCAGCATTCTTTTTTTTATCCATAGATCGGCGGAACTGATTTGTTTTGTTTTTCCCTTCTGTTTTCTATTTTTCAGTACCAGCAACCATCGTGTTGGGATGCATCGCTGTACTCTCGCTGATCGCTATAACTGCCATCCTCATCGTTTTAATACGGAGAAAGAAGCTCTCTCGTAAGTCTGATTGAGCAGATCAGCGGTATACCGGTGCGCGGTAAAAAAAAACATGTTTTTTTCTATTCGAACCTCCGATTAGCTACGGTGCGCTATGTACAGTGGGACAGAAGAAGCTCAACAGACATACGCACAGTGATTTTACTGGTTTGACAATGATTACAATTGATTGTTTTTATATGATAGTCATATTATCTCTTAAAGCTTCAAATGTATGTGTGTAGGACTTCTTTTTGCACCATACTGTGGCTAATCAGAGGTGCGAGGGGAAGGACAACAAACTAAACACAAAAAGCAGTTTTAAAGAAATGAGTTTTGTCAATCTAGACGATGATTTAAAGTGCATCGCTACCAGTGGCTTCCTAATATCGGAAGGAAGAGGCGTTCCAGACGGCCGCAGAAGCAGCGCATCTGAAAGCAACATGCGACAGCAAAAGCGAACTTCTTGTCATTGCCATTGCATCTCTGTAATGCTCTCTGCGATGCGTTCACAGGCGCCGGGTACGAAGAGGAACCGTTCCTCGTAGAGGTAAAGAACGGGACCCAGGTAACGGCGAGCGACGTTGACATCGGTTCGGAGCTCTCCAGTACCCTGCATGGTAGCTCCAGCGAGCTTACAAGAAGTGATACAATGCGTACGCTTGCCAATCACACGCGTGTCTTGCGACTTGCAGCCACGTTCTCGTTTCTCCAACCCTCGGCGGTGTATTGTCACATCACTGTGGGAAAACACGAATTGTATGCACAAATAATTGCGATTTAGTGTAACATGATGGTCATAGGGAGAGGCGTGGGTTCGATCCTGACCCTGACAATGACTGCATCTCTCTCTCTCGCTCCACGTGGCAAGATGTTTACTACCTCGCCTGGTATACAGAAGGTAGTTGGTTCGATCTTGACCCTGACGATGCCTGCTGCTGTATATTTGAAGTCTGTGCATCTCTGTCTCCATGTGGTGAGATGTTAACTACCTCGCTTGGAATACAGGAGGTCGTAGATTCAATCCTGACGCCTGTTGTATCTTTGGAGTTTGCGTGCCTCTCAGCCCATGGTCGTGTGGACTTTTATCCGGGTTCTTCAGTTTTTCCCTCCACATTTAGAAACTTGCGGTGGGGTGGGGGCGGGTTTAACGACACATTTATATATTTGCGCGATCTAACCCAAAAACCTGTATTATGGATATTGGTCGCGAAAGCCTACGTGTTAAACATACATTTATTCAGCCACGTCGAGTAGGCAACCTCAGATTTTAGAACTGCTGGAGGCGTTTCCGTGAGACTTCCATGTTCGTCATCCACAGGCGGATGGTGAAATTGCTGATGACATGGTAAGGCAGGTAATGCAGGAATACTCAGAGGACCTAAAGAAGTGGGTCGGTGATAACACGACCCCTCTCCTGGAGCATCTGATCAACAACCGCACGATAACACAGGAAGTTTACAGCACGGCCAAAAGCAAGGGTGGAGAGGACTGCGTGGAGTTTCTACTTCACCACTTCCTCAACCGGGGAGGGAAGGAGTACTTCAGGCTCTGGAACGCTCTCTACGCCGTCAGAAGAAACTACCTGCAGCTGTGGAATATGTTCAACAAAAAGGGTATGCGTGGTCCTTTAACTCTTCACTACGATAAACATCATGTCAAGTTGCTTCGAATCGTCAATTAAAATACACGGTGCTCAAATTCAATAATTGAATGTTTATTTAAATTTTTTTAAAAGTATAATTACAGGCAGTCCTCTGAATTACGAACATGATCTGCCAGGCTAGGTGCATGTTAAGGCCACGTGAAGTGTTGAACGCCCGCTAGCAGGAGGTCACGGGACAGACCCAGCAGGTGCCATGGGTCGACTGACTGAGACGATTGGCCGATGCACCACCTGTGCCCCCTACTGTTCCAACTTGCTGTGTTTTAGCCACCCGGCGCTCCGCTCAATGTTGTGAGCGTCACTCCTCTGCCCTCCGTTGTTGCTGGAGGGCGACTGCCTCCATCTGCCCAGTAGCGTCCTTCACGAGCCTCCTCCACAGAGGCTGATCTTGACACCGCTGGTACCAGTCATTGGCAAGTCCACTCAGCTCATATCCTCTTGTACCATATCACTCCATCTCTTCTCTAGCCAGTGCTGCACCCGATTAACCCCCTCTATCCAGCCGAACAAAAGCTGTTTAGGGATGCGGTTTCTGGGCATGAGGGATACATGACCCAGCCAACGCAGCCTTGCCTGCCAGAGGAGCTCACTGATGGGACTTTGTCCACATCTTTCAAGGATTTGTGAGCTCCTCACGTAATCCAGCCTGGTTGAACCCAGGATGGATTGTAGGCCAGTCTAAATGTTTCTAACCAGGGAAGATGTTCCATTAGGGGGGTCCACGTTTCGCAAGCATAGAGGAGGGCATGACCGTGGCCAAGAAGATCTCAAGCTTCGAGTGGAGCGACAGACCAGGTAGCTTCCACACATTGTCGCGCAGCCAATCAAAAGATAATTCCACTCGACTGATTCGGAGTGAGATCTCTGCTATCAAACCATAACCAGTCATGAGCACACTGCCCAGGTATGGAAAACTCTCTACCCTCCACAACTGCCCCATCCCCAATTGGGAGTTGTGGGGTGGAGTGTCTGATGGCACAAAATACCCAGGCAGGTGCTTAGTTTTCGTGGGGCTGATGGTAAGGCCCTACCTATTAGTGGAAGGTTCAGCAGCAGTGCCTCCAACTCCTCCTCTGATTGAGCAGCAATCACCAGATCATAAGCATACATAACATGGTTGACCAATAGGAATCCCTTGACCGCACTCAGGCATCGATCAGCCTCCCATTGTATCTGTTCCAGATATAAATTCCTCCGGTACAGCCATCGAAGGCTTCACGAACTACGTGATCGATATAAATGTTAAATAATATGGGAGAAAGAAGACATCCCTTTTGCACCCTAAAGTGAACAGGGAATGGTTCCTACTCCCAGCCAAGTAATTTTACCCGGGCCTGCCCACCATCACGAAGGTCCTTAATGATTGTGAGCAGAGAGTCAGGACTCCGAAGGCACAAAAAATAACTCAGAGAACAACCCAGAGCCCAGGCCTACTGATGCTATCATAGGCCTTGACCAGGTCAATAAAGCAGAGATGTAGGTCTTCTTGGAATTCCCTACACCTCTGCTGTGGCAGACAGAGGAGTGACAGCCTCTCCTCCGCAGTGAGCGTTCGAACATTCCATGTGGCCACCCGCAGTGGCTTTTTGCTGTTTCTGGAGGAACCCCGAGGTTAAGGATTCAGTCTCCTGGCTCCGCCAAATGTAGTTTGGCCAGGAGACGTCATAGACACCTATCCCCCCAGGGCCTCCGGCACAAGTTTTGTTCTAAAATTTCCACGTGGTTTAGTGGTAAATAATTGAAGGTGGAGGGTTTACCAGCCCTTTGCACCCATTCAGAGCCCTCGTTTGGACGCTGTGGTGGCTACAATCGCCGTGAAGGGCCGATTTAGAAATTGACCTTCCCTCCATGGCATTGCTCACATCCACCACAGCGTTGCCGTTCAGCACCAGTCAAGAGGTAGGGGATTGTTTTCGCTGGACTAACACACACACACACGTGTACACGCACACGTTTGCACACGTTTGCACACATAAACACAAAGATAGATCCCCATATAGCCTTAACAGCAAGTGCTGTTAGCAAGCACCTATGAAGGCCAGCATGACGCACGAGGAAGTGTGTGGCCAACACCACGCCCAGCAGCCTTTGTCTCCCGAGTAGCGATGTTTACACACTGCACTAGCTACTAATTTGAGACTGAATCGACCGAGGGAAAGCCCAGAAACAGTTCAGATAATCGTCACTGGTGTTGGCCGTGAGCGGGAATCAAACTCGGGTCGCCAGGTTCGTAGCGCAGTGCGCTAACCGCTAAACTACCGCTCCCCACACACTCAGTTTCACACACACTCACTCTCTGCTCGAGTCACTTTAAAAAAATATTCCCTGGAAGCTAGTGCGGGTGTTCGTGAGTCGGATGTTCGTGAATCGTGTATTCATAAGTTCGGGTGTTAATATGTGCGGGTGTTCATAAGTGCGGGTCGTGTTTGTAAATGTGGGTAGTGTTCGTAAGCCCAGGTAGTATTCGTAAGTGTGCGTGGTGTTCGTGTGGGTGGTGTTTATAAATACAGGGGTTCGTAAGTCGAGAACTGAATGTGCACTGCATTTTCTGTTGCCACAGGGGAAGCAGTGTTGGCTGTTACAAAAGCTAAGCCACAGCTGAAGGCCTGGATCGGCAAGGACCCGCGACACCTTCTGCTGCAGCTCATCAACCAGTCTATGATTCCAGGCGACGTCATATCCAAAGCAAAATCGGCAAACAGCGACGAGGACCATGCCGAGATCTTGCTCGACTTCTTCATCAGACGGGGCAACGACGACTGCGATAAGCTGCTGTTTGCATTGCACATCGTGAAGAACAAGTACCCCAACGTCAAGCAGTGGCTGAGCTCCCTCAGTGAGTTTAAACGTCTTTGAACACCTTCAAACTTCCCACAGATATCATCCACGTTATGACTCCCTCCCAGTTGACTTCCGAATTAAAATTATTCTTTGTGTGACGTAAAAGTACGACCCCCCTTTTCGTAGGAGTCTGTAATTATGAAGGGTTGATGGTGGAGACGAAAACTCTTTTTGCCAACTGGGAATGAGCCCCATGCGGATCAGTTTTTCACTTGAAACTATTCTTTGTTGATTTGAAGCATTCGTGACTGCAGGAATCTATACTCTTTGGTTCTTTCGGTAAAGTAACGTAGGTAGAAAAAATAAAAGATCACGACGTTTCGATCGCAACACAAGCAACCGTCATCAGGTGTTTGTTGTTTCATTCAACTCATCCTTCGTACACAATATGCCTATACCACGAGTGGAAGCACTCGTCCGTCGATGTATCATCCATTATTATTATGCAATCATGCAAGCGATTGGACAAAGCAACTGAAATGTCGGCAACATATTCCGTACATGAAAAAATAAGAAGAGGTTTAACCCTTTGTGGCAATAAAACAGGTGTTAAGATGTTCAAACACCACATATATTTTTGTCATAGTTTGATACTGGCAAAAAGGTCCCATATTCCTTACATAGTTCGTAGTTTTACCGCTAGGTGCAAAACAAATACCTCCCAGCAAAATGAAACAACAAAGAATAGTTTCCAGCACCCGGAGCAAAACATACCACGTGTGTGCGAGATGGGGCAACGCTCTATCCCATACAGATGAAAGAGATGGAGATCGGTCCACTCACAAGTGCTGGACTAGAGGTGTGCGCCATCACGTGCATCAATCGTACTTTTCGTTTCTTCTCAATAATCCTCAATCGCCACTACTCACTGTCTTTCAGGGTTCCTCAAGAAGCTCTTGACCAAGGCCCCTTTGTTTTTGGATCAGTACAAGGACAAAGGGTTATACGGACATATTCGCTTCAACAAGGAACACATATCCGAAGCTATAAAGGATGACCTGGAACCCCTGCTTACCTGCCTGGAAAAAATAAACTACTTCAGCACAACCATCGCACAGGTATTGTGTTGGCTTTGGTTTTCACAGCGGAGGCTTTAGAATGATGTTTATGTTTGTACACTAATGCAGCGACGACGTTATGCTTTGCAGGACCTGAGAGCAATGGAGAACAAACACGGACGGGACGTGGCGGCAAGGCACGTGATAGAGCTCACGTTGGGGAAGAACCGGGCGAATCCCAGGCAATTCTTAGAGGTCCTTTGGGGACTTCGAGATCAACACCCAAAGTTTAACTCCATCTTTCGTAACATGTGAGCTTTCTTAAGCCAAATTCACTTTTAAGATATTTTTAAAAATCTAATTTTTTTTACCTTTTGCCACTTGTTAAGTGATTTCCTTTAGCATATACGCGTTAAGATGGACCTTTAGCATACATGCTAAGACGCATCCAGGAAGTGCAAATGAGAGTTCCACATCGTCAATTCCCTCCTCTCGCCCCTTGCTTGGCCACGTCATTTAACAAATTAGGCTTAATTTTTTTAAGACATCGCCTGCTTAAGTGACCCTCAATTTCAGAATCCTTTGTAATCAATTTTAGAATATTTATCCATATTTGGAGGAGGAACCCCATGAGCCATCAAGCTCTTTTTCACAGATGTCCAGTAGGGGCACGGGATAAGAACGTTACAACAACAAACAGTACAAAAACATTACCGTAGTGCAAAGTACGAGAAAGGGTCAACAAATCACCGAAACACGTACAAATAACTAAGACTAAATAAACCATCCCCATCCTACCAGGCAAAGCCTAATGAGGTATTAACTTATTCTTTCAGAAGCGTCCTGGCTATCACAAATGATAGCTCAACAAAGTAGCCCCATCATTTGGACATTTCTAGCCGCAAAATAATCTCAATGCGTGTTTCTAAATGTGGACGGAAAAACCGGAGGACCCGGAGAAATACAAAAAAGGCCAAATCTGATTACTTAAATAAAATTAATAGATAGCTACAAAGACAATCGCAAAAAAAATGCTTTAAAATTACTTGAGAACTCCACTAACTCAACAGCTTGCTATTTATGGGTTGCAGTGACATTTCCTGTGAAAGGAATGTTCTTTACACTTTCAACATATATTGTTGTGCAAACACCGCGTTTGGCAGATATTCCCCCTTAATACGGAAAAATAGGGTTGCGTTCCTTTGTCTGACATTTTCACCCGCTCCCTCTTTGTTTTATGAATTCTACTCGATTTCCAGTCTTGTTATTGTAATAAAGGATGCTGTACACTCTTCTCCGCACCTCCAATTAGCACGGTTGGCTGCGTACAGTGCTAAACAAGTTCAACATACATCATCACCAGCTATTGTTTAGTCACTGCTGGATGACATCCTCCCCATGCTGCCACCATCACGCATGGTCCAGTGATGCTACCATCTCACTCCTGTACAAGAACTGATCTAAATCGTTTCATCTCCGTGTTTTTGTCTTCCTTTTGGATGCGTCCTCTCCTTTGGCTCCGATTCAATCACGAGTCTCGTCCCATCAGCCCGTCTTAGGAGATGTTTCCTGCCCAAGCCCATGTACATCGTTTAGTATCATTATCATTAATGTTCAAGTGACCGTGACGTGGTCCAGAGACAATCATCTTCAAATCAAACCTGCTGCCATCCCTCCCTTAAAGCCATCCCCATCTCATCTCCCCTAGCCCATCCAGCTACTCCTTGCCACTGCCACCCAGGTACGACCAGCCCTACCCCAACTCCTATCGCTACCGCCAGTTTGAATAACAACCCTTACTCTTTATTATCTCAACCACTGCCATCTTATGCATAATATTATAATTATTGTCAGGCGCCATGAAATAAGGCACTATATATGAATCAATATAAGATAATATTAAACTCGCGCGTTTATTGATTTATGAAGGTATACAGGGGGTTTCGTGTTGAGGTGAAAATCAAAAAGGAAAAAGTGCAATACGCAATGAATGGATAGCAACTTGGCACCCTTTATTTCGCTATAATAAGCACAAATAATAAATTATCTTTGAAGGATTTTTTTCACAAGCGACGTTACAGACGATGGGCTTCATCACAGCACATAGATATGCTATGAAGGCCCATTGACCGAAACGTCGCCTATTATACAGTCTGTTCTCCTCTAAGGCAGTAGTTGAGTTCCTGAAGACCACCGCATTATGAAAAAAATCCTGTAATAATAAGTATACAATAAAGGATAAAACTCAGTTTAATTGTATAGACAAATGCTAGATGTGTACCCCTTTTTGATAATTAATAATTCATGAAAATTATACTTATAATTGTTCATCGCATGTGTATTCACATTGCTCTCTTATAAACGACGCATATGTTGAGCCTTCATTCCTATCAGCAGAGTTATGGTCTAGGAAGGGAGGCTTTAATTATCATGCCCAGAAATATATAAGCGATGCCGCACCTGAGAACTTCACGGGACATAGGCCTTGATTTGAAGCTGTCGTGACTACAGGAATCCATACTCTTTGGTTCTTTCGGTAAAGTCACGTAGGGACATAGGCCCTTTGTCCAACATAAGTTCGTTAAAATGTTGATCCTTGCAAAGAGTAGCCAAAACCATACATGGAAATAACATCCGGCCACTCAGTCTAAAGACTTAGGTTCTACATCGTCCCATGGTCTGGCTGCATTAACGGTAATTTATATGTATGAGATGGGGCATGATGTCAAGTATGGAAATTTCCAATTAATATTGAACTCAGTCTATGTGAAAGTCAGGGCTCCCAGGGGTTACCTCACAAAGAGGACCCACTGGTAATTGTTCTGATGTATTACTGGTAGAATGATTGTTTCTTGATATATTGGTTGGTCTGCTGCGAGGTGCACACTTTGTTTTTTTCCATACTGGTAGAGGACCGTCTGGTTTTGCCAATATTTTCTGAATACTGTTACGTTCTTAGAGAGTTTAACGTTTACGTTCTAATGCCAGTGCTGTCCCATATTTTGTTAAGGCTACGGAAATATCAACATTTGCATTTTTTCCTGTAGTCGCTAATGTGGGTTGGTTTTGATACATCTGTTAAGGCGTGCAACACACATACGTGGGCACATATTGTTACGTATTGCATAAATGCATAAAATATAAGTCTTTGGTTTGTGAGTCAGAAACAAGGCATACCAACCACAATCGAGGTTTTTTTGGGTTAGATCGCGTAAATTTATAATATTGTGTCGTTAAAACCCGCCACCACCCGACACAGCCAACTAGTACTGTAGAAGAATAACAAATGCAGAGTTGACGTGATTGTGACACTAGTTGATGCTGTGATCTATTAAATACTCAAGATTTTTGTTGCACTGAGTGTCCGAGTGGTTTCTTTCTGTTTCCTCGCTTGACAAAGCCTGTACTGCTTGACGGGTCTATGAACCTGGTGACCATTTTTTTATTATTTAAAGCTTTCGTGACTGCAGGGATTCATATTCTTGGTTCTTTCGGTAAAGTCACGTAGAAGGGAAATAATACAATAATAAAAATAAATCAATAAAATTCTCACGACGTTTCGATTGCAACACAAGCAATCATCATCAGGTGTGAAAACCACAGTCATCATCAGGTGTGAAAACCACAGCAAGAACATTAATCCACGCAGTGACCACCACGGGGAGAGAGACGCAGACTCCAAATATACAGCAGGACCCACGACCTCCTGTAGACCAGGCGAGGTAGTCAACATCTCACAGAACCCACGACCTCCTGTAGACCAGGCGAGGTAGTCAACATCTCACAGAACCCACGACCTCCTGTAGACCAGGCGAGGTAGTCAACATCTCACCACGGGGAGAGAGATGCAGACTCCAAATATACAGCAGGACCCACCACCTCCTGTAGACCAGGCGAGGTAGTCAACATCTCACAGAACCCACGACCTCGTGTATACCAGGCGAGGTAGTCAACATCTCATCACGGAGAGAGACGCAGACTCCAAATATACAGGACCCAGGACCTCCTGTAGACCAGGCGAGGTAGTCAACATCTCACAGGACTCACGACCTCCTGTAGACCAGGCGAGATAGTCAACATCTCACAGAACCCAAGACCTCCTGTAGAGCAGTCGAGGTAGTCAACATCTCACAGAACCCACGACCTCCTGTAGACCAGGCGAGGTAGTCAACATCTCACAGAACCCACGACCTCCTGTATACCATGGCGAGGTAGTCAACATCTCCCTAGCCAACGTGGCGTTTGGACCATTTCGCGTGTTATCTTTTTGTCTCGAGACAATACATTTTTGCAGTGGCACTCTAAACACCCCCCCCCCCCCTCTCTCTCCCACACGCACCTTGACCTGCAACTACTCAAGGAAGTCAGCTCAGGTGCATTGCTGTACATGTCGAAACAACAAAGTCGTAGCTGGCAGTCTCCCTCTCTTTCTCTCGCTTTTTTTTGAGAGGCGATCAAACTATAGACCGTGCCTTTAACCTTGACAAAGCTACGCTACTTATGTGTGTGCGTGTGTAGAACTTCTTTGGCGCGTACGTAGCCAGCCGTGGCTAATCGGAGGGGGAAGGATTACAAACTGAACGCAGCAACGAAGAGCGGTTCTACAAACATTAGTTCTCAATCTAGTATAGTGGTGTAGTGTATAGTGTAGTGTATAGTGCAGTGTATAGTAGTGTACAGTGGTGTAGTGTATTTTATAGTGGTGTAGTGTATAGTGGTATAGTTTATACAGTGTATAGTATTGAAGTGTATACTGTAGTGTATAGTAATGTATAGTGTAGTGTATAGTAGTGTATAGTGTAGTGTAGTATATAGCAGTATAGTGTAGTGTATAGTGTAGTATATAGCAGTGTAGTGTATAGTAGTGCATAGCGTGGTGTACGTATGTCTAACTTCTATCGCGCCGTACATCGGCAACCGTGCTAATCGCGGAGATCCCATTGGAAAGACACGGGGGCGACTTTGTGAGCGAATGAAGAAGCATCGGTGATGAACCTGAGCTGCTGACACAGGAGGACGAGAGGATAGTGACATGATTCTGTGGAAGAGACCAGTTGAGTGGAGGGGAATCCTCCTTCTCGTGGTGAGGACAACTCACACTCACTCACCTGTTCATTGTAACCAGTGACACTCACCTGTTCATGATAACCAGTGACACTCACCTGTTCATTGTAACCAGTGACACTCACCTGTTCATTGTAACCAGTGACACTCACCTGTTCATTGTAACCAGTGACACTCACCTGTTCATTGTAACCAGTGACACTCACCTGTTCATTGTAACCAGTGACACTCACCTGTTCATTGTAACCAGTGACACTCACCTGTTCATTGTAACCAGTGACACTCACCTGTTCATTGTAACCAGTGACACTCACCTGTTCATTGTAACCAGTGACACTCACCTGTTCATTGTAACCAGTGACACTCACCTGTTCATTGTAACCAGTGACACTCACCTGTTCATTGTAACCAGTGACACTCACCTGTTCATTGTAACCAGTGACACTCACCTGTTCATTGTAACCAGTGACACTCACCTGTTCATTGTAACCAGTGACACTCACCTGTTCATTGTAACCAGTGACACTCACCTGTTCATTGTAACCAGTGACACTCACCTGTTCATTGTAACCAGTGACACTCACCTGTTCATTGTAACCAGTGACACTCACCTGTTCATTGTAACCAGTGACACTCACCTGTTCATTGTAACCAGTGACACTCACCTGTTCATTGTAACCAGTGACACTCACCTGTTCATTGTAACCAGTGACACTCACCTGTTCATGATAACCAGTGACACTCACCTGTTCATTGTAACCAGTGACACTCACCTGTTCATTGTAACCAGTGACACTCACCTGTTCACTGTAACCAGTGTCACTCACTCACACGTATGGGCAAACAGTTGTAAATGAGTCAGTGATGCCAATTCCACTCTTCTATGACAGGCGCGAGTCTATGCATGGGACGATCACCGCACTCCAATTAATCGGCGTGGTGAAGTATGGTCAAAACACATGTGCTCGTAAACGAATACTGTACACATACCTCTTGTCGTTATAACCAGTCATCACCTTTGTAGGCATAATTCACTAAAACTATATACAGATAGTCCCCGAGTTACGATGGTCCGACTTACGATATTTCGATCTTACGATGGCGATACGACAAAATTGTATGTATGATACGTAGCTTTAGCGATTTCGTTTTAGGGTTACCACGATACGATACGTTAAATGCCTGTTAAAAGTTTTTATAGCAGATAGGATTGTTTCCTGAAAAAAACTTTCTATTAAATTGCACTTCATATGGGTAGTCTAAGAATTTACCTTGTTTTTTTTTACTTAACATTTCACTGTGCTATACAGTATTGTAATTAATAAATACATACAGTATATAGTTTATACAGTACGGTGCTGTAAATTGCTCTGTTTTGCTAAATTGTCACCATTCTTTAAGACTCCTGGGTAGGCTAGGCACATCTTCGACTTACGATATTTTTAACTTACGATGGGGTCGTCGTAACGCATCTCCATCGTAAGTAGAGGACTACCTGTATTTAAAACTATACTATAAAACGATTTAACTTTACCAGGTAAGGCCCACTGAGTTGCTATGTAACTCTCATCATCATCACGTGGAAATGTGTTGCGGTCACATACTCTAAACGCATGTTTCTACAGACTCTTCTTTCTTCTGGGATCCCTCGTAGTCGAGTATGACTTCCCTCCATGTGTCACTTGTCCATGTTGCGAGGTGGACCTGGCTGGCCATGGGTCCGGAGATGGCTGAGTAGGCTAATCCGTGACCTGCAGGTCTTGGCATAGTGGTGGGAGCACGGATGGTCCATCCTGGAGCTCATTCTCGTTGTTGTCTCCGTCTCTGTTGTACGTGCGCTTTTCCTGGCTATCGACTCTCTTCGCCCGGCCGCATGAGGCTGAGTTCCATTGTTTATTTTGGCCCTCCATGATGTTCTATCAAGAGCATAGATTTCCTAGTTTTTTAGGATCTATGTGACTTCTCTTGAGGTGCATTTCAAGGTTGTCACGGAAACGCTTCCTTTGGCCTCCAGGGGCAACGTGATCCATCGCTGAGCTGGGGACTTGCTTAGGAAGCCTCGAGTCATTCATCCTTACAAGGTGACCTGCCCATCTCAGTTGATACTTCATCATGATGGCCTCTATGCGGGATGAGTTACTCATAGAGACCAATAGAGACCCATATAGACCCATAGAGACCCATACTCATAGAGACCCACAGCGACCCATATGGATGCAGAGACTCATACAAACCCACAGAGACCCATACTCATTGAGACCCACAGATACCCATACAGTCCCATAGGCACCCATACTTATTGAAACCAATACAGACCCCGCAGAGACCCATATAGACCCACAGAGAGCCACAGAGACCCATACTCAGAGACTCACAGAAACCCATACTCATAGACTCACAGAAACCCATACGCATAGAGACCCACAGAAACCCATACTCATAGAGACCCACAGAGACCCATACTCACAGAGACCCACAGAGACCCATACTCACAGAGGCCCACAGAGACCCGTACTCACAGAAACCCAGAGACCCATACTCACAGAGACCGATAGAGACCCATACTCACAGAAATCCACAGAGACCCATACTCACAGAGACCCACAGAGACCCATACTCATAGAGACCCACAGAGACCCATACTCACAGAGACCCACAGAGACCCATACTCACAGAGACCCACAGAGACCCATACAAAGAGACCCACAGAGACCCGTACTCACAGAAACCCACAGAAACCCATACTCACAGAAACCCAGAGACCCACACTCACAAAGACTGACAGAGACCCATACTCACAGAGACTCACAGAGACCCACACTCACAGAGACCCACAGAGACCCATACTCACAGAGACCCACACTCGCAGAGACCCACAGAGACCCATACTCATAGAGACCCACACTCACAGAAACCCACAGAGACCTATACTCATAGAGACCCACAGAGACCCACACTCAGAGACTCACACTAAAACTAAACGGTGTTTATTGCACTAGATGTAAGGGCCAACAGAGCTGCTGTGTAGCTCTTAATCAGAAGCGACCTGCACATCACCAAATGATAGTAGCTCTACCAAGTGGCTTTTAAACACATTCCTGCTGCGGAGGGAGCTGGTAGGAACGTTGGGTTGCTCGGTCAATGGCCAGGGTCAACGGCGGCATGGTGTATTCTGCAAATATGCCCGACTGTGAGGGCGGGCACAAGCTGGCGTGAGTAGGTTAAACGTTGAGTTTTATAAGGGCACCACGGGGTGACCAGCCCCTCCCCACCCAGCCCCACCCCTCCCACCCCCCACCCAGCCCCTCACCACCCTACCCACCCAGCCCCTCCCCACCCTCCCCTCTCCACCCAGCCCCACCCCTCCTATTTTTGGATGCACGACGGACGGACGGACACAATAATCCCCTATAGGCTGGTGGAACCAGGTGGTTCCTACCAGTATCATTATCACTGTGCGGACATTTATAGTAGCAGCAAAATACTTTAAATGCGTGACGGAGACATTCACGGGGAGAGAGAGAGACGCCTTCAAGGAGCAGTGGGCACTGGAGGAGGCCGTGTGCTCAGTGGCAGAAGACGGAGAGTTCTGCATGCTGATGTGAGCTACCCGTCGGAGGCCGTAGGACTGCGAGAAGGGCTGGGTGCAGATGCAGCACTTGTCGTATTTTTTTTTACAAATATTACATAGAAAACATAGGGGGAACATTGACATGGAGTAGGGAGAGAGGGGGTAGAGAGAGAGGGGGGGTATGGAGTGGGGGTAGAGAGAGAGGGAAGGGGTAAGGAGAGCAGAACGTGACATCTATTGTGAAATCTTTCATTTAAAGGGTTACATAAAGCAAAGCATTAAAAGAAAAAACGAAATGATGAACGAAGCAAAGTGCCTACTACACCGAGCATCTTCTTGTTTCCTCTGATCGTAAAAAAATAAGAGAGACGCAGACTCCAAATAAGCAGCAAGTGTCGTCAGGGTCTGGGATCGAACCTACGTCCTCCTGCATACCGGGCGAGGCATGTTGTCCCTTTTCACATGAAAATCATTGAAAACATAAAAAACCGTAGCACATCATGCACTTGCCCAAGTTATGTACTAGAGTGTGGTATAGACATACTGCCAACGATATGGTATTCATTGTTAGCCTTTTAAACAGGCATGAGTATTGCCGAGAGCTGCATTTCTTTCCCTTCATTGTCATCAAGGTTGCATTTAACTGCCACGCTGGTTAATGATTTGCTACACTGTGTATTATTCACTGGCACCAAGAGTAAAATCAACACAATAGAAAACGCAGAGATGTTAACTACCTCACCCGGTGTACAGGAGATTGTGGGTTCCATCCCGACCCTGACGATGCCTGTTGCTGTACATTTGGAGTCTGCTTCTCTCTCTCCCCGTAGTGAGATGCTAAAACACCAAACTGAAACCTTTTACAAGGAATCACGTCTGCATTAACCACAATGCTTGTGGTCAGAATGCTAACAAAAAACACACTGATAATATATACATTGTCCTTGAAACTGATTGGTCCACACCAGAGATAGCTTTCTTTTGAGCCTCGTCTCAAATGGTGTTAGACCAGAGGATGCCAAAAGAAAGATTGTCTGAGATCCACATGGTAAAAACCATGAAGAAGGCCGGTCTGAGATCTACATGGTGGAAACAATCAAGACTGTCTGAGATCTACATGGTGGAAACAATCAAGACTGTCTGAGATCTACATGGCGGATACAATTAAGAAGGACTGTCTGAGATCTACATGGTGGAAACAATCAAGGACAACTGTTTGAGATCTACATGGTGGTAACCATCAAGAAAGTCTGTCTGAGATCTACAGGGTGGAAACCATCAAGGAAGACTGTCCAAGATCTACATGGTGGAAACCATCAAAAAGGACTGTCTGAGATCTACATGGTGGAAACCATAAAGAAGGACTGTCTGAGATCTACATGGTAGAAACCATCAAGAAGGACTGTATGAGATCTACAGGGTGGAAACCATAAAGAAGGACTGTCTGAGATCTACATGGTAGAAACCATCAAGAAAGACTGTCCAAGATCTACAGGGTGGAAACTATCAAGGAAGACTGTCCAAGATCTACATGGTGGAAACCATCAAGAAAGACTGTCCAAGATCTACAGGGTGGAAACCATCAAGAAAGACTGTCTGAGATCTACATTAGTCTAGTCTCAAAACGGTGTTAGACCAGAGGATGCCAAAAAAAACACCTTTTGGAATTTTCTGGCACTCTAATTGTTTCAGTTCTAAAGAAATTTAAACTCAGGTCTAAAGAAATGAGGTTTCATTCTAGTGGTGTCGCGTAAAGCAAAGTGTGCATTGTAGTGTATAGTGTAGTGTATATTATCGTATATAGTGTATTGTATAGTGTAGTGCATTGCCATGTATAGTGTAGTGTGTTGAACTTCTTTGGCACCGTACGTAGCCAACCACATTAATCGGAGGTGTGGGGGAAGGACAACAAACTCAACACAAAAAGCAGTTCTAAAGGAATGATTGCGTCAATCTAGACCAGGGGTCCTCAAACTTTTTAAACAGGGGGCCAGTTCACTGTCCCTCAGACCGTTGGAGGGCCGGACTATAGTTTAAAAAAAACTATGAACAAATTCCTATGCACACTGCATATATCTTATTTTGAAGTGAAGAAACAAAACGGGAACAAATACAATATTTAAAATGAAGAACAAGTAAAGTTAAATCAACAAACTTGCCAGTATTTCAATGGGAACTATGGGCCTGCTTTTGGCTAATGAGATGGTCAGTGTCCGGTTCCATATTTGTCACTGCTAGTCGTAACAAGTGATGCAAGTGTGCATCCGTTAGTCTAGATCTGGTTGGAGATTTCAAATGTTTCATTCTGGAAAAAGTCTGTTCACAGACATAAGTGCTGCCAAAGATGATTGCCATTTTGAGTGCATGGTTCCTGAGATGAGGATATGTCTCAGAGGGGAGAGATGCATAGAAATTATGAAGGCTGCTTGACTTGAATGCGTCTTTCAGAGAGTCACAATTCTGCAGTTCAGCCAGTTCCATTTGGTAAATTGTATCCACATTTTCAATGTCAATAGAAAATGGGTTACGGAAAAGCTGTATGTCCTGTTCATGGAGATGAAGCTCTTTAAATCTAAATTGGAACTCCTTTTGCAATTTTTCCAGTGAATCCACACATGTTTTGTTTGGGAATTGCAACCAATGGTTTTTCCGCTAACAGATTTTGAGTTGTGGGGAGATGGCAGAAGTTTTCCTCCTTAACTTGTTTGATGAGGAGGCCTAATTTTACTTCAAATGCTTTGACATGTGATTGCATATCACAGATGAGCTTCCCCTTTCCTTGAAGTTGCACATTGAAACTGTTGAGTAGATCTGTTACATCTGTCAGAAAGGCAAGGTGCCATTTCCATTCTGCATCATTGAGCTCTGGTACTTCTTTGTTTTTTGAAAGCAGAAAAGCTGTAATCTGTGGAAGTAAGTCATAGAAACGTTTCAAAACTCTCCCTCGACTCAACCAACGGACTTCTGTGTGGTACAGAACATCTTCATAGTCAACATTTAGTTCAGACAGAAATTCCTGAAATTGTCTGTGGTTTAGTGCATGAGCTCTAATGAAGTTAACACAAGATACCACAATTTTCATAACAGAGTCCCACTTCAGTGATTTACTACACAGCGCTTGTTGGTGGATGAGGCAGTGTATGGCTATTGGATGAGAATGGTTATGTTTGTCCATCTCTTGGTTAATGCGAGCAATTACTCCTTTCTTAGACCCCACCATGCTAGGAGCACCATCAGTTGTCACACTGGCTAGTTTAGCCCAGTTCAGCTCCAAACCATTCACAGTTTGGCAAACTTTTTCATAGATATCCTCTCCTGTAGTTGTTCCTTTGATGCTTTGCAGTGCAGCAAGCTCTTCTGTGACTTCGAAATAGTCATTCGTCCCACGAATAAAAAATTAGAAGTTGTGCAGAATCACGAACATCATTGCTTTCGTCGAGTGCCAAGGAAAAATAGGAAATTTTTTTGTGGAGTTTTGCAAATGCTGATGCAAATTGTCTCCCATTTCTTCAATCCTCCGTGTAATTGTAGGTCCTGAAAGACTCACTGTACTAGATAAATCGGCCTTCTCTGGACACATCTCTTTGGCAACAGAAAGAAGGCATTCTTTAACAAATTCTCCCTCCACGAATGGTCTGCCAGTGCACGCTATTAGCTTGGCAACATGAAAACTTGCTCGCAGTGATGAAATATTTAGCTGCTTCTGCTTCACAAAAGTATTTTGCTGAGTTGTTAATGTATTTTTCAGTTTTAATATTTTATCTTTTCTCACTTCTCCGACCAAACAATCATATTTATCTTTATGTTGAGTTTCATAGTGTCGACATAAATTGTATTCTTTGAACACAGACACTATATTCTGGCATATCAGACACACAGCTCTTTCCTTGTACTGCATGAAAAAGTAATCATAAGTCCACTGTTCTTTGAATATCCTACACTCCGAGTCAATTTTTCTCTTTCTTGACATCATTGTTTCCTAGGGAGTCAAAATTGCTATTAGTAAAATACCAATATATATACAGCGCTACAAAAACAATATACCAGCAATAACTTTGCCCACACAGAGACATACAGACTGCACTGCCCATCAATGCAGTCTGATTGGGGGAACTCCGCTTTTACCCCAGGCTCACACTGGTGCGGGTGGTGCCATTAAAAAGTTAATTACACCTGCAGTTTTGTTCACAGATCGCAGTACATCCCCAGCACACAGGAATATCACTGGGAGTGGAGCCGAGGGGCAAGTGAGGGAGCTGAGGGAGGGAGAGCCAGTCAAGCGCAGCCAGGGGAGGGCTGGCAGCCTTAGGCCTGGGGGGAAAGTCCAGTCAATTGGCCCATTGAACCATTCACCAGCGCAGCCCAATGAGTGCCCACCGCCGCAGCTCAATCAGTGCCCACCGCCGCAGCCCAATGAGTGCTCGCCAGCGCAGCCCAATCAGTGCCCACCACCGCAGCCCAATCAGTGCTCACCAGCGCAGCCCAATTAGTGTTCGCCACCGCAGCCCAATCAGTGCCCACCACCGCAGCCCAATCAGTGCCCACCACCGCAGCCCAATCAGTGTTCGCCACCGCAGCCCAATCAGTGCCCACCACCGCAGCCCAATCAGTGCTCACCAGCGCAGCCCAATTAGTGCTCACAAGCGCAGCCCAATGAGTGCTCACCAGCGCAGCCCAATTAGTGCTCACCAGCGCAGCCCAATGAGTGCTCACCAGCGCAGCCCAATTAGTGCTCACCAGCGCAGCCCAATTAGTGCTCACCAGCGCAGCCCAATTAGTGCTCACAAGCGCAGCCCAATCAGTGCCCACCAGCGCAGCCCAATTAGTGCTCACCAGCGCAGCCCAATTAGTGCTCACAAGCGCAGCCCAATCAGTGCCCACCAGCGCAGCCCAATTAGTGCTCACCAGCGCAGCCCAATTAGTGCTCACAAGCGCAGCCCAATTAGTGACCATGGGCCGGATAAATGTCCTCGGCGGGCCGCATGTGGCCCGCGGGCCATAGTTTGAGGACCCCTGATCTAGACGATATAAAAGTTGCATAACTCCCAGTCTCTTCCTAATTATCGGAAGGAAAGAGCATTCCATTCGACCGCAGAAGTGCATCTGAAAGCACCGCGGAATGCTGTGACCACCTTCTTTGTTCGACGGCAAAGCCGCCGCCGCTGCGCAGATGATGACCGGAGTTTCAATTTACACCCAAATTCGCCGATGTGTCCCCTACACCCTCTCTGTTTAGATCATCTCTGCCGCTGCTATTCTGGCCGACAAAGAATGCGATCGCGGTTTCTACAAAACACACCGCGGAGTCTGCTGCAGACTCTGCCGCCCAGGTAAGGAAACACAACCAATACGAAGCTATTTGTGTTCATTGTTCCAGGTAAAGGCCCCGCACTGAGCTATGCGGCCCTTTTGTCAGAAGCGACGTGGCCGTCACAAATGATAGCGAGGCGAAGTGGCCTATCGCGTGAACATTTATAGCAGCCAAATACTTTAAACACGTGATTCTACAAACTCATAGATACCCATAAAAAACCACACTCGTAGAGACCCACAGAGACCCACACTCATAGAGACCCACAGAGACCCACACTTTTAGAGACCCAGAGATCCACACTCACAGAGACCCACACTCATAGAGACCCACACTCATAGAGACCCATACTCGTAGAGACCCACAGAGACCCACACTCACAGAGACCCACACTCATAGAGACCCAAAGAGACCCACACTCATAGACCCTCACAGAGACCCACACTCGTAGAGACCCACAGAGACCCACACTCATAGAGACCCACACTCATAGAGACCTACAGAGACCCATACTCATAGACACCCACACTAAAACTAAACTATTTTTTTTATTTTACCAAGTAAGGCCCCACTACTCATTCACCAACCTGCACTGAGTAGCCTGGTGAAGAATGGTTACAAAGATCCCCCCTATAGCCTGAACAGACTGTTGGGGCAAGTGCTGTTAGCGAGCACCCATGAAGGCTGGCACGGCACACGAGGGGGTAAATGGCCAGCACCACACCACCTTTGTCTCCCCGGTGGCGATGTTTACTACACACCGCACCAGGTACTCATTTGAGGTTAAGTCGATCTAGAGGAGGCCCAGGACCGGTTCAGATTAATCGTCGCCGGTGACGACCGTGAGCGGAAATCGAACTCGGGCCACCGGGTTCGTAGCGCGGCTACACTACCGCTCCCCACAGTATGGTGACATAATCCCCATGACCGACTGGGCATCTGGAAATATATCCAGAAGTAGATTGACAAAGAGCTACGTAGTTTTTCCATCTAAAAAGTAGAAAAGTTCACGAAGCACACTGCCATGTTTCTCTTCAAAGGGACATTCAAGAATATCGACTGCATCACCGATGGCATGGACTCCTTGTGTGACCTATGCCCTGAGGGCACCTTCAGCAACCGAGAGCACCAGGAGAAGACGTGCATGCCGTGTGGGGCTTGCGGACCAGGTAACAGGAACGACTCGCACCGCCGTCGCAATCACAATGGAGGATGCAATGACATTTTGGCGTCGTCTTACGCTACGCACGAAACACTACACAACAAAAAAGAGAAGGAAAGAGAAAACGAGGAAAGAGAAAAAGAGAGAATAAAAAGAAAGGAGAGGAAAAAACAATGAGAAAATATAACGAAAGAGAAAAGGGAAAGAAAAAAGAGAAAGAGATAAAAAGAAAGAAAAAAAGGGAGAAAAAAAATATTGCAAAAGGCGAAAAAAACAGAGAGAAAAAAAAAAAAATAAGAGGGGTCACAAGAGGGGCTATAAGGGAGGGACGGGGAGGAGTGGAGGGGCGAGGGGACTGACGAGGAAGGGAATGGCCGATGTAGTTAAGAGGTTGAGGCTTTGAGAGGTGACATTGCTATCGTAGCAAAAACAAATCACGGGCATTGTCAAAACCAGGTCAAGTTATCCATGTGTGTGAGACCGATGAACACTCGCTTCCCATTTGCAGATGAGGAGGTGGCTCACGCCTGCTCCTTGGCCCAGGACACCGTGTGCCAGTGCAAGGAGGGGTTCAAGAGAGACCCTGGCTCGCAGCTCTGTGTTCGTGAAGGGCCCAGCCAAGGTGACTTACCACGCGATCAACACCTCTATCATTGTCGTCTGTAGAATTGCTTCTTGTGATTCGTGTTTGTTGTCTTTCTCCACCCGCACACTCAGATTAGCACGGTTGACTACGTACGTTGCAAAAGAAGTTCAACATACGTACTGTCGCCTATTCCCTCATTCGGCACCTGACTAAACTTGTGACGTCAAAGGTGGTCATACTCAGGATGTTCTGGTAACGATTAAACTCTTTCATAATAATGAACAAAAACGGTAACCACAAAACATGGGCTTACTGCAACGCACACCACAGCTCCGTTTACCATGACGACTGAAGGTAGGCCGTCAGCAATGCATGCATCGTCTACTCCCAGCATCATCGAGAGCATCACGATAACACCTCTGCCGCTCGTCGTCGCTACGATGAACGTCACAAGTGGTTTATCACCCATTTACAAAGGGGCCTGTTTCACTGCACCGGAAAAAAAACTTTGCCCGACGCGGCTTTTATCGAACGCATCGTTCGGCTGTACGCGGTTGTGCCTCGTGAGGTCTGCTGTCCGGCTACACGTGGGAAAGTGATGTTTTCCATCTACACGTGATTCGACGCTGCTAAGATTCTTGTAATCTCCGCGTCGATGAGTCGTGCCGTGAGGGGGCTGCATCCGTTGGAAGGTGTGAAGGGAATCGATTGCGGAAGACGATTGGATTATCACGTACAGTTTTTTTGCGCGATAACGTAACACTCGAGTTCACGCGCAGACACATTGACGCATACATCTAACCATCCACTCGTTGAGCACGTGCGTTGATGCAGACGCCTCGATGGCGAATCATCAATGTTCAAGTGACAGTGTCAGGGCTGAGCACTGGGCACGAGCGCCGCGATGTGGGAAGAGTTGGGGTGAAATTAAAAAATAAAGAGCGTACACACCAACACCAACAACCGCCATTTGCCACTAAGTGGCGGTGACATCGCCACGGCGCTTGTGCCAGGCTATGTGCACGTTAAGGACACCACGTGAAGTGTCAAACGTCCGCTGGCAGGTCACGGGGCAGACCCAACAGGTGCCACAGGTCGCCTGACTGAGATGACTGGCGGATGCACCACCTACACAACATACACCCACACACACAGATTCCATTTCCTAGATTATTTATTTCTCGATAACGTATTTACAAGGCGAGAGTACGACTAATAAGTTTCACAAGGCTATGACTATCTGCAACCCTAATAGTTTCCACTAGATTAATCTTGAACAGCCCTTCTTGATGATTTCCACCGTGTAGATCTCAGACAGTCCTTCTTGATGGTGTCCACCATGTAGATCTCAGAAGTCTCTCTTGATGGTTTCCACCATGTAGATCTTGGACAGTCCTTCTTGAGAATTTCCACCATGTAGATCTCAGACAGTCCTTCTTGATGGTTTCCACCATGTAGATCTCAGACAGTCTTTCTTGATGGTTTCCACCATGTAGATCTCAGACAGTCCTTCTTGATGGTTTCCACCATGTTGATCTCAGACAGTCTTTCTTGATGGTTTCCACCATGTAGATCTTGGACAGTCCTTCTTGAGAATTTCCACCATGTAGATCTCAGACAGTCCTTCTTGATGGTTTCCACCATGTAGATCTCAGACAGTCTCTCTTGATGGTTTCCACCATATATATCTCAAACAGTCTTTTTTTATGGTTTCCACCATGTAGATCTCAGACAGTCATTCTTGATGGTTTCCACCATGTAGATCTCAGACAGTCTTTCTTGATGGTTACCACCATGTAGATCTCAGACAGTCATTCTTGATGGTTTCCACCATGTAGATCTCAGACAGTCTTTCTTGATGGTTACCACCATGTAGATCTCAGACAGTCCTTCTTGATGGTTACCACCATGTAGATCTCAGACAGTCGGCGCCAATGTCGTCCACCTGCAGTCGTCCTTCAGTCCCCGAGCCAGCGCCCCGATCGAGGGCCTCGCTCCCCCTTATACACCCGCTAGGCCACGCCCTGGTAACTTCCAGCACTTTCCCCCGGTAGATTCTTCCGGCAGACTCCAACGTCGTTTACTTCCTTTCTGGAACCTTCCCACACCACACCAGGTACTAATTTAAGGATGAGTCAACCTAGGAGAGGCCCAGAACCGGTTATAGATAATCGCTAACACCGGTGTTGGCCGTGAGTGGGAATCGAACCCGGGTCGCCAGGTCCGTAGCGCTAACCGCTACTAGACTACCGCTCTCCTAACACACACGCACACCCAAGAAAAAGGGAGAGAGCGACTCAACATAGTGCTATAGCAGGCGATGAAAATCGCCTGCTGAACCAAGAGGGGAGAAGCGTGACCGTTTATGGACTGTGAGGTCGATTATTGCGTCAGAATGCGTTTTTTGGGAGGAATTTTCTGAGGAACGTAACACCTGCTTTCGTCGAGGTCTGCCATGCACATCACGGGCCGTTTTCGAATGCTCACATTGACTGTCTTCAGCAAGCTTTTTTTAATCCATAGATCGGCGGAACTGATTTGATGTTTTGTTTTTCCCTTGTTTTTTGTTTTTCATTAACAGCAACTATCGTGTTGGGATGCATCGCTGCACTCTCGCTGATCGCTATAACTGCCATCCTCATCATTTATAGACGGAGACAGAAGCTCTCTCGTGAGTCTGATTGAGCAGATCAGCGGTATACCGGTGCGCGGTAAAAAAATCATTTTTTCTATTCGCACCTCCGATTAGCTACAGTGCGCTATGTACGGTGGGACAAAAGAAGCTCAACAGACATACGCACAGTGATTTTACTGGTTTGACAATGATTACAATTCATTTTTTAAAATATATGATAGTCATATTATCTCTTAAAGCTTCACATGTATGTGTATAGGACTTATTTTTGCACCATATTGTGGCTAATCAGAGGTGCGAGGGGACGGACAACAAACTATACACAAAAGGCAGTTTTTAAGAAATGAGTTTTGTCAATCTCGACGATGATTTAAAGTGCATCGCTCCCAGTGACTTCCTAATATTGGAAGGAGGCGTTCCAGACGGCCGCAGAAGCAGCGCATCTGAAAGCGCCGCGCGACAGCAAAAGCGCAGTTCTTGCCATTGCCATTGCATCTCTGTAATGCTCCCTGCGATGCGTTCACAGGCGCCGGGTACGAAGAGGCGGCACCGCTCCTTGTAGTCGAAAAGCACGGGACCCAGGTAACGGCGAGCGACATTGACATCGGTTAGGAGCTCTCCAGTGGCGTGCATGGTGGCTCCAGCGAGCTTACAATAAGTGAAACAATGCGTCCGACCCGCGGCGGTGTATCGTCACATCACTGTGGGAAAATTGTATGCACAAATAATTGCGATTTAGTAGACTACGATGGGCATTTGGAGAGGCGTGGCAGCACGTGCCATGCAGCCTTGGACCCTCAAAAAACGTGGCGGGAGATGTTAACTACCTTGCCTTGTATACAGGAGGTCGTGGATTCGATCCCGACCCTGTCGCCTGTTGAATATTTCGAGTTTACGTGTCTCTAACCCCGTGGTCACGTGGATTTTTCTCCGGGTACTCCGGTTTTTCCCTCCACATTTAGAAACTTGCGGTTAGATTATTTTCCTGCCGTAAATATCCACATGACGATAAGCCACTTCATTGAGCTGTTATTTGTGATAGCCGGGTCGCGTCTGCACCATAGACTCAAAACTGCCCATAGACTCAAACACTGCCCATAGACTCAACACCGTGTTTAGATTGTTGTCCTTCCCCCGCACATCCGATTAGCACGGTTGGCTACGTACGGTGAAAATTTCAACGTACATATAAATACATTTGTAGTGAGAGTCGCAGATGTACTCTTTGGAGGCAACACATTTATTAACACCTACACATGGGGTAACTGCCCCTTAATAGGATAACAACCTATGGTGATGACCACCAGGCTAACTACATTAAATACAACGTGACTAGCTACGATGGACCGGACCACAGCTTGGGTCCAGGTCCATGTGTTGGACACTCTGTAGTGACGTAGAACGTAGGTTTCTTTAGGATGAACAACAGCAGCCTGTCCCTCTGGGGGGCCCGGCTTATATTCTCTGTGTCGTGGCCGGCTCCGCCCTTAGCCACGACCACTCCTGGCCCCCACTTGGGGGCCCTGTGTAGACTTAACTGGTCAAGTGTCCTCTGGGGTCATTAGTAACCCCATTCACATGGCCGGCACTACCGCACCCCATCCTGTAGGGGCCGGCACTGCACGCAGATCGCGGTGCCTTTCAGCGCTGTCGATCAGCGCTCACCGAGCCCCTCTAGGGCCCGGTACTGCACCCACACGTGAGTGGTGTCCGCGATGTCACTACACCGCACACTGTGCCTCTCTAAGGCCGGCATTACACAGTGACATTCCGCGATTATTTATTCAGCCACCTCGAGTAGGCAACCTTGGATTTTAGGACTGCTGGAGGCATCCCCGTGAGAGTTCTATGTTTGTAATTCAGGCAGACGGTGACATTGCTGATGAAACGGTAAGGGGGGTGATGCAGGAATACGCAGAGGAGCTAAAGGAGTGGGTCGGTGAGAACCCGACCCCTCTCCTGGAGCATCTGATCAACAACCGCACGATAACACGGGAAGTTTACAGCACGGCCAAAAGCAAGGGTGGAGAGGACTGCGTGGAGTTTCTACTTCACCACTTCCTCAACCGGGGAGGGAAGGAGTACTTCAGGCTCTGGAACGCTCTCTACGCCGTCAGAAAAAACTACCTGCAGCTGTGGAAGATGTTCAACGAAAAGGGTATGCGTGGTCCTTTAACTCTTCACCACAATAAACATCACGTCAAGTTGCTTCGAATTGTCAATTAAAATACACGGTGCTCAAATTAAATCATTTAATGTTTATTTTAATAAAAAAGAAGTATAATTACAGGCAGTCCTTTGGCTTACGAACATGATTTGTTCCAGAGACCCGTCGGAAATTTAAAACGGTTCGTAGGGGTCTGAACATACTAATGTAAATGTATTTAAATGCCCATACGGTCAGAATTTATTAAACGTATTACGGAACGAAAAAATAGGAAGCATTGTTAAACTCATAAAGAAGAAATATTCTACATTTGCATGTAATAAATACTATATGGTAAATGAAACGCAACATGAATAGGAAAAAATACTGTTATATTTTCACTTACCTTAAGTCCTGATGCTGGCATGCTTGTCGAAAGGGGGACAATGAGTCACCACAATTCAACACAGACACAACAACAACCGCCACTCGCCACTAAGTGGCGTTGACATCTCCACGGCACTTGTGCCAGGCTATGTGCATGTTAAGGCCACATCAAGTGTCGAACGTCCGCTGGCAGGAGGTCACGGGACAGACCCAGCAGGTGCCACGGGTCGACTGACTGAGACGACTGGCCGATGCACCACCTGTGCACCCTACTATTCCAACTTGCTATGTTTTAGCCGCCCAGCGCACCGCTCATTGTTGTGAGCGTCACTCCTCTGCCCTCCGTTGTTTCTGGAGAGCGACTGCCTACATCTACCCAGTAGCATCCTTCACGAGCCTCCTCCACAGAGGCCGATCTTGACACCGCTGGTACCAGTCCTTGGCAAGTCTACTCAGCTCCACATCCTCTTGTACCATATCACTCCATCTCTTCTCTAGCCAGTGCTGCACCCGTTTAGACCCCTCTATCGAGCCGAATAAAAGCTGTTTAGGGATGCGGTTGCTGGGCATGAGGGATACATGACCCAGCCAACGTAGCCTTGCCTGCCAGAGGAGCTCACTGATGGGACTTTGTCCACATCTTTCAAGGATTTGTGAGCTCCTCACGCAATCCAGCCTGGTTAAACCCAGGATGGATTGTAGGCCAGTCTAATTGTTTCTAACCAGGGAAGATGTTCCATTAGGGGGGTCCACGTTTCGCAAGCATAGAGAAGGGAGGGCATGACCGTGACCAAGAAGACCTCAAGCTTCGAGTGGAGCGACAGACCAGCTAGCTTCCACACATTGTTGCACAGCCAATCAAAAGATAATTCCACTCGACTGATTCGGAGTGAGATCTCTGCTGTCAAACCATAGCCGGTCATGAGTTTGTGAGTTCGATGTTCATGAATCGGGTGTTCGTAAGTTCGGGTGTTTGTAAGTGCAGGTGTTCGTAAGTCGGGTGTTCATAAATGCGGGTGTTCATGAGTGTGGGTGGTGTTCGTAAGTGCAGGTGGTGTTCGTAAGTGCGGGTATTCGTAAGTGCGGGTAGTGTTCGTAAGTACAGGCGTTCTTAAGTTGAGAACTGCCTGTACACTACATTTTCCGTTGTCACAGGGGAAGCAGTGTTGGCTGTTACAAAAGCCAAGCCACAGCTGAAGGCTTGGATCGGCGTGAACCCACGACACCTTCTGCTGCAGCTCATCAACCAGTCTATGATTCCAGGCGACGTCATAGCCAAAGCGAAATCGGCAAACAGCGACGAGGACCATGCCGAGATCTTGCTCGACTTCTTCATCAGACGGGGCAACGACGACTGCGATAAGCTGCTGTTTGCATTGCACATCGTGAAGAACAAGTACCCCGACGTCAAGCAGTGGCTGAGCTCCCTCAGTGAGTTTAAACGTCGTTGAACACCTTCAAACTTCCCACAGATATCATCCACGTTATGACTCCCTCCCAGTTGACGTCTGCATTAAAATGATTCTACTTTGTGTGACTCTTGTTGTCGACTGGGAATGAGCTCCATGCGGACCAGTTTTTCACTTGAAACTATTCTTTGTTGTTTCATTCAACTCATCCTTCGTGCACAATTTGCCGATACCACGAGTGGAAGCATCTACAGGATTGTCCGTCGATGTATCATCCATTATTATTATGCAATCATGCAAGCGATTGGACAAAGCAACTGAAATGTCGGCAACATATTCCGTAAATGATAAAATAAGAATAGGTTTTTCCCTTTGTGGAAATATTATTTTATTACTTCCCTTCTACGTGACTTTACCGAAAGAACCAAGAAGAAAAATAAAACAGGTGTTAAGATGTTCAAACACCAAATATATTTTTCTCATAGTTTGATACTGGTAAAAAGGTCCCATATCCCTTACATAGTTTGTAGTTTTACCGCTAGGTGCAAGACAAATACCTCCCAGCAAAATGAAACAACAAAGAATAGTTTCCAACACCCGGAGCAAAAAATACCACTTGTGTGCGCGATGGGGCAATGCTCTATCCCAAACAGATGAAAGAGATGGAGATCGGTCCACTCACAAGTGCTGGACTAGAGGTGTGCGCCACCACGTGCATCAATCGTACTTTTCATTTCTTCTCAATAATCCTCAATCGCCACTACTCACTATCTTTCAGGGTTCCTCAAGATGCTCTTGACCAAGGCCCCTTTGTTTTTGGATCAGTACAAGGACAAAGGGTTATATGGCCATATTCGCTTCAACAAGAAAGACATATCCGAAGCTATACAAGATGATCTGGAACCCCTGCTCACCTGCCTGGAAAAAAGAAACTACTTCAGCAAAACCATCGCACAGGTATTGTGTTGGCTTTGGTTTTCACAGCGGAGGCTCAAGACATTGTGAGCACTCGCTGAAACCTTGACTTTTTTAACTCGTTCATTTTTGATATCTGTTAAAGACACGTCATCATTCAGTTGATGCGGATTAAGGGGTGCTCATGCTCACGATCAAAGATAAGGCAGTCTACAGACTGTGCAAGATGGACCATTACAAGATTATTCTCAGCAGGTAAACACAGAGAGACAATAAACCACTCATCAGCGTGACCAAAGGTTGCAGTAGCATAAGATATAACATAAGATCCTTCATGGAATGGAAAGTGAGACACTTGGGTCATTTGTAGGTATTTCAGGTAAGAATGGTATGAGTGTCACGGTGATGAGATGTTAACTACCTCGCCTGGTATGCAGAAGGCAGTGGGTTCGATCCCGACCCTGACACCTGCTGTATAATTGGAGTTTGCATATCTCCCTCTCATCATCATTACAGTGATGACATGTTAACTACCTTGCCTGGTATGCAGGAGGCCGTGGGTTCGATCCCGACCCTAACACCTTCTGTATAATTGGAGTTTGCATGTCTCCCTCTCTCTCTCATCATCATCACGGTGATGATATGTTAACTATCTCACCTGGTATGCAGGAAGCTCTGGGTTCGATCCCGACCCTGATGCCTGCTATATAATTGGAGTTTGCATGTCTCTCTCATCATCACGGTGATGAGATGTTGACTACCTCGCCTGGTATGCAGGAGGCCGTGGGTTCGATCCCTACCCTGACATCTGCTGTATAATTGAAATTTGCTTGTCTCTCTCCCTGTGGTCACGTGGATTTTTTTCCAGCTCCTCCAGCTTTTCTCTCCACATTTAGAATCAACATGCATTTCAAGTTATATGGCATCTAGAAATCTCCACATGATAAGCCACTTCGTTGTGGCCAGGTCACTTATGAAAAGAGAGCTACAGTAGATCCTCGATTATCCGGTGGTCTTCGGGGGGGAAGGGGGCACCAGAATAACAAAAACGCCGAGTAATTATTACTACGTCATCATAATTTAAAATATTGTATCTTTGCACATTATTGCATGACATTATGTTTTAGGTGTTGTGTATATGTTTTTTTTATTTGTTTACTATGTGAAATTGGTCTAAATAAACATGCAAATAGACGCAAATAAATATTCAACTGTTAAAAGTTATTGTATCTACCGTACCGTATTTACCACTCTAATCTCGAAGACACTGCATGTGGAGATTTACGAGTAGTGGGTTCCATGGAGACAAACACTTGAACTTGGAGGCAACACGTTTATTCTAACACCCCAACAGGGTAACTGCATAAACGTACGGGATAACGACATAGGTGGTGACCACCAGAAGTAACTTAGACCACAACGGGGTAACTAGATAACTGGGTCAGTCAGTGATGCACTGCCTGACCCACGAAGCTGAGCGTAACGACCGAAGAGTGACAACCAAAGAAACGTAGCACGGCGGGTTGATTATAAAAGACAGCCCGGATCGGCGCTCGGGACTTCCCTTTTGTGCCCCTGAGCGTGGCCTGGCTCCGCCCTAGGCCAAACCCATCTAGATCCTAGTAGAAGGTTCTGGACCTTATGTCACTTGGCCCACCTCGCTACCCTCTCCTGGTCACGTGCCCTCTCAGGTTCACCCAGACTGTGATGTCCTGAAGTGCCCTCTTTCTGGGCATCACCAGAAGCATGCCCCCTGAGGGCCGCTTCTACGCTATACACACTCCGGTGCCAAAGAAAGACGCCAACATGCACATTACCACTCTTCTTCCAATAGCTGGCGCTAGACGCCATAGTGACTCAATATATACTTACTACGCTCTCATTTTAACACAACCGTGTGTCTGATGATCGCCGAACTGGTTTTGCCACTTTCCTCGGATCGTCCGCTGGACTGCCGTATAATGTTGGAAGCAGCCGGATAACCGTGCACCGGGATAATCGATGATCATCTCAGCTAGGCCTTACCGGGCAAAATAACAAAAGGTTTTTAGTTTAGCTTTAGAATGACGTTTACGTTTGTACACTAATGCAACGACGACGTGATGCTTTGCAGGACCTGAGAGCAATGGAGAACAAACACGGACGGGACGTGGCGGCAAAGCACGTGATAGAGCTCACGTTGGGGAAAAGCCGGGTAAAGCCCAGGCTGTTCTTGGAGGTTCTTTGGGGACTTCGAGATCAACACCCCAAGTTTAACTCCATCTTTCGTAACATGTGAGCTTTGTTAAGCCAGATTCACATTTCAGATCTTTTTTTCAATCTAATTTTGTTTTACCTTTTGTGCCAGCTCACTGTGATCCTAAGCAATTTGAGGCTGTAATTTAATCGACGTTTGTTAAATGATTTCCTTTTGCAATATACACGTTAAGATGGTCCTTTAGCATTTACACATTAAAATGGTTCTTCAGTACATATACGTCAAGGTGGTCCTTTAGTGTATACGTTAAGATGGCACTTTAGTATATAAGTTAAGATGGTCCTTTAGCACATATGTTAAGAAGCATCGGGAAGTGCAATAGAGAGTCCCACATTGTCTTAAAAAAAATTGTTTTACCTTTTGCACCAGCTCACTGTGATCCTCTGCAATTCAAGGTCGTAATTTTATTGCCGCTTGTTAAGTGATTTCCTTTAGCATATACACGTTAAGATGGCCCTTAAGCACACATGCTAAGACACATCCAGGAAGTGCAAATGAGAGTCCCACATCGTCAATTCCCTCCTCTGTCCCTTCCCACCCCTGCCCGCTCCTCTCGCCCCTTGCTTGGCCATGTAATTTAACAAATTAGGCTTGCATTTTAAAAAAGACATCGCCTCCATTAAGAACTCCTCCCAGCTCTTCTCTGCTGAAGTGACCCTCAATTTCAGAAATCCTTTGAAATAAAAATCAGAATATTATTCATACTGGAGGAGGAACCCCCTGAGCCATCAAGCTATTTTTCACAAATGTCCAGTAGGGGCACGGGGTCAGATCCACTGGCGGAGCCAGTGGGGGGGAGGGGGGGGGTTGGGTGGCATGTGCCCCCCCAATGATCCGATCGAAATCCCCAATTTCGATCGGATCATTGGGGTTTATTAGTAATAAATCGGCATTTTGCGACCCCCACTGCCACTGTGTAGCATATTATTGTGCCAGGGACTCTATGAGATAATAGGACAATAGTCTGAGTCCATCATTGGCGATAGGTAACGGCAAAGCGGTTATAAGTGACTCGCAGAATTGTGCGCAGTTGCGTATACAGAACACGACTTCCCTAAAGGCAAACACCTTCAGCGAGCACGATGCCGATCACACACGGTTCAAATTCGACCCTCGATCGATGGCTGTGCCATCGCCGCACACGCGTTGAATAAAAAGCAAGGGACAAGGCCTTACTATATAACAACTCCTATCATTTTTCATTGCTGGAGGGGTTGCCCCCCCTACCTGAAAATCCTGGCTCCGCCATTGCGTGGAGCTAATAAGAGTGCCGTTGAGAGCGCAAATCAAATATTCTTGGTTCTTTCGGTAAAGTCACGTATAGAAAAGAAAATTTTATTAAATAAAAATGAAGGCAAATTTTTTTGTATTTCATGATTTATTTATTTTTTTCTACGTGGCTTTACCGAAAGAACCAAAGGATATGAATTCCTGCAGTCACGAAAGTCTTAAGCGCAAATCAAGGCCAAGGTTGATTTCTTCGCGCTGAATCCTGGGAGGGCGGCACTACCGTTGGGTCCTGATAGGGGGGGGGGGGGAATCCCCTTTGGCTGTACGCGACCTCGGGAGCGAATTTGCACACCCCTGGGCTTCTGCTGTTTTGCCCCGTCACCCAGGAGAGGAGTGTGTGTAAGGGTTGCTCGGAACGGTCGTCGCGTCGTTCCGTATCCGTTTTGTTGCCGCGGTGTTCTGTGATTGTCGACACGCGGGTTTGGCTGAGTTAAGCTGTTGAAATACAAACTTATGTCAAAATGTGCTATTACTGTTGCCGAGCGATTCAAAGAGTCGGCTGTACTTGTATTCTTGGTTCTTTCAGATAAAGTCACGTAGATAAAGAACCAAGAATATGAATTCCTTCAGTCACGAAAAGTTTTAAGTCAAAATTTGGTTGTAGTTGGTTGTCAATAAATGATTATGCTCCACTTTGGCGTCCTTTTGCTTAGTGTATCAACAGCGCATAATGAGTCAAGGCATCGTTAATACATTCCAAATATTCATCTTCTTGGTTCTTTCGGTAAAGTCACGTAGAATGGAAACAATAAAAATAATAAAATAAAACATAATAAAGTAATATAATAAAATAATAAAATAATAAAAAATATAATATAATTTTTATTGTTTCCATTCTACGTGACTTTACCGAAAGAACCAAGAAGATGAATCGCTGCAGTCACGAAAGCTTTAAATCGAAAAATTCCAAATATTGTTAAGATTCATTGTATTCCGGATCGGGCACTTGTCCTTCTTGCTGTCGCCGCTAAAGCACGTTTCAAAATCCGCATTGGTGCCCTACACAAATGTAGTGGATTCAACTGAGTTGCAGACGTACTCTGGAGGCAACACATTTATTAATACCAACACAAGGGGTAACGGCCCCTTAACAGAATAACAACCTACGGTGGTGACCATCAGGCTAACTACACCAATTACGTGACTAGCTACGACGGACCAGGACCACAGCTCGGGTCCAGGTCCACGTGTTGGCGACTCTGTAGGACGTAGGATGTAGAGCATAGAGCGTAGAGCGTAGATTTCTTCAGGATGAACAACAGCGCCGGTCACTCTGGAGGACCCCGGCTTATATCCTCCGCGGTCGTGGCCGGCTCCGCCCTTAGCCACACCCACCTTCAAGAATCCTCCAGCAGGATCTGGACCCGGACCACGTGACCACCCCCCAGCCCTCGCTTTGTAGACTTAACCGGTGACGTGTCCTCTGGGGTCAACCAGAGTGCCACGACCCTCAGTAACCCCTTCCCTACGGCCGGCACTCTCACGCCCCGTCCTGTAAGGGCCGGCACTGCACGCCGAGCGCGGTGCCATCCAGCGCTGTCGATCAGCGCAAACCGAGCCCCTCTAGGGCCCGGTACTGCACCCACACCCAAGTGCGGCCGGGTACGGGTAGGCCGTGAGTCACTGGTGAGTAACTGTTTGTCACTCATTTCCCAACGTCTTGTCTCTTCTCACAATTCAAGTTCCTAGAATCAACCCACCCGCGCCTGCAACATGGCTTCATCCCAGCGGTGGCAATCGGGTACCCGATACCCGTACCCTACCCGATACCCGTACCCGGCCAGATATCGGGTACCCGTCCGGGTACGGGTACCCGTTTGCGACCCTGGTGCGGCCGGGTACGGGTACGGGTAGGCCGTGAGTCACTGGTGAGTAACTGTTTGTCACTCATTTCCCAACGTCTTGTCTCTTCTCACAATTCAAGTTCCTAGAATCAACCCACCCGCGCCTGCAAAATGGCTTCATCCCAGAGGTCGCAATCGGGTACCCGATACCCGTACCCTACCCAATCACCCGGCTACCCGTACCCGGCCAGGTATCGGGTACGGTTACCCGTTTGTGACCCTGGTGCGGCCGGGTACAGGTAAGGAATCAAAACCCGTTTGCGAGCTCTGGTGCACGCAGTGTCGCTACACCGCACGCCATGACTGTCTAGGGCCGGCATTACACAGTGACATCCCACGATGTCGCTACACAGGTGATAGCCCCGATTGAGAGTCATCATCTCTAGTGACCGACCTCCTTTATTTAACCCAGGTAAGACTGACCTCCTTTATTTAACCCAGGTAAGACTGACCTCCTTTATTTAACCCAGGTGTGAGACATCTTTTATTTAACCCAGGTAAGACGGACCTCCTTTATTTAACCCAGGTGTGAGACATCCTTTATTTAACCCAGGTGTGAGACATCCTTTATTTAACCCAGGTGTGAGACATCCTTTATTTAACCCAGGTGTGAGACATCCTTTATTTAACCCAGTTTAGACTGACCTCCTTTATTTAACCCAGGTGTGAGACATCCTTTATTGAACCCAGGTGTGAGACATCCTTTATTTAACCCAGGTGTGATACATCCTTTATTTAACCCAGGTAAGACTGACCTCCTTTATTTAACCCAGGTGTGAGACATCCTTTATTTCACCAAGGTAAGACTGACCTCCTTTATTTAACCCAGGTGTGACAGTCATCCTTTATTTAACCCAGGTGAGAGACATCCTTTATTTAACCCAGGTAAGACGGACCTCCTTTATTTAACCCAGGTGTGAGACATCCTTTATTTAACCCAGGTGTGAGACATCCTTTATTTAACCCAGGTGTGAGACATCCTTTATTTAACCTAGTTTAGACTGACCTCCTTTATTTAACCCAGGTGTGAGACATCCTTTATTGAACCCAGGTGTGAGACATCCTTTATTTAACCCAGGTGTGATACATCCTTTATTTAACCCAGGTAAGACTGACCTCCTTTATTTAACCCAGGTGTGAGACATCCTTTATTTCACCAAGGTAAGACTGACCTCCTTTATTTAACCCAGGTGTGAGACATCCTTTATTTCACCAAGGTAAGACTGACCTCCTTTATTTAACCCAGGTGTGACAGTCATCCTTTATTTAACCCAGGTGAGAGCCCCCATTGATATCCATCATCCCGAGTGACTGACCTCCTTTATTTAACCCGGGTGTGAGACATCCTTTATTTAACCCAGGTGAAACATCCTTTATTTAACCCAGGTAAGACTGACCTTTATTTAACCCAGGTGTGACATACATCCTTTATTTAACCCAGGTATGACTGACCTTTAACAAGGGTGTGACAGTCATCCTTTATTTAACCCAGGTGTGAAATACATCCTTTATTTAACCAAGGTAAGACTGACCTTTATTTAACCCAGGTGTAAGACATCCTTTATTTAACCCAGATGAAACATCCTTTTTTAACCCAGGTAAGACTGACCTCCTTTATTTAACCCAGGTGTAAGACATCCTTTATTTAACCCAGGTGAGAGCCCCCATTGATATCCATCATCTCTAGTGATTGACCTCTATTTAACCCGGGTGTGGTGAAGTATGGTCGAAGAAAACCGACTTAACGATACAATCCGCACTTTGAACAACATTTAAAATTTCGATTTAAAGCTTTCGTGACTGCAGGGTTTCATATTCTTGGTTCTTTCGGTAAAGTCACGTAGAAGGGAAATAATAAAATAATACAAATAAAACAATAAAAAAAAAATTAAACAATACAATTCTCACGTTTCTATTGCAACACAAGCAATCATCATCAGGTGTGAAAACCAAAAAAGAAAACTTTTTTCACATTTAATAGTTTAAATTTTATTATTTCCCTTCTACTTGACTTTACCGAAAGAACCAATAATATGTACCGTACCAGTTTAAAGGTCATCGATAACGGTGAATAGCGTGCATTTAATCTACAACACTAAAAGGCGAAAAAACAACGATGATACATTCACATAAGTGAACTTACAACTTCACATTTGCATTTTAAGGATAAATAATTAAGCGCTTACCGTTTGCCGGGGTTTATGCAACGTTCTGTGGGTCGCTATACTGCAATTCCCTTAAGAATTCTCCTCAGCGAGTATTTTAATAAAAATATATTAATCTTTATATAAATATCTTTAGCATCAGCAATAGTTTATAGCTATTATTCTCTTCATTAATCGAGTTTGTGTCGTGTTTTTTTATCGATGCAAAAAAAATTATTTGTTTGCGTGCGCTAAGGGAGATTTGAACGTTTGATTTTGGCGGGAAAACGGCGACGGGCGGTGGCGCGAGCTACGCCCCACCCCCCTAACACCAGCCCCTCCCCTCTCCCATTCAAGCCAATGGACGTGAGAGCGCCCCCCCCCCCCCACAATTTAAACCAATCAGCGCGGGACCACCCCCCCCCCACAATTCAAACCAATCAGCGCGAGACAGCCCCCTCCCTCAACAATTCAAACCAATCAGCGCGAGACCACCCCACCCCACAATTCAAACCAATCAGCGCGAGACCGCCCCCCCCCCATAATTCGAACCAATGGGCGTGAGACCTCTCCTCCCCCCACAATTCAAACCAATCAGCGCGAGACCCCCCCCACCCCCCTCACAATTCAAACCAATGGGCACAAGACCTCCCCCCCCCACAATTCAAACCAATCAGAGCGGGATCTCCCCCGCCCACAATTCGAACCAATGGGCGCGAGACCTCCTCCCTCAACAATTCAAACCAATCAGCACGAGACCGCCCCACCCCTCAATTCAAACCAATCAGCGCGAGTCCCCCCACCCCACCCACAATTTAAACCAATCAGCACGAGACCGACCCCCCCCCCCACAATTTAAACCAATGGGCGTGAGACCTCCTCCTCCACCCCCCCAATTCAAACCAATGGGCGCGAGACCCCCCCCCCCACAATTCAAACCAATCAGCGCGAGACAGCCGCCCCCCCCCCCCCACAATTCAAACCAATCAGCGCGAAATCACCCCCTCCCCACATTCAAACCAATGGGCGCGAGACCTCTCCTCCCCCCACAATTCAAACCAATCACACGAGACCCCCCCCCCCCCCACAATTCGAACCAATGGGCGTGAGACCACCCCCCCCCCCCCCCACAATTCAAACCAATCAGCGTGAGACCTCTCCTCCCCCCACAATTCAATTCGAACCAATGGGCGTGAGACCACCCCCCCCCCCCCCCACAATTCGAACCAATGGGCATGAGACCTCTCCTCCCCCCACAATTCGAACCAATCAGCGTGAGACCTCTCCCTCCCCCCACAATTCCAACCAATCAGCGAGAAATCACCCCCTCCCCCCATTCAAACCAATGGGCGCGAGACCACCACCCCCCCCCCCTCTCCATGGCGCGAGACTATCCACTGCTAGATGAACATCAAAGTGGTGGTGGTGGTGGTAATGGCGGTGTCTCTTACCCTGCGTGTCTTCTCCAATCGTCGAACTCCTCTCTCTCGTCTCTCTCTGTGTCTCTCAGCGTACTCACCACCATCACCGTGATCTTTCCACTGCTGCATGAAGGCTACGCGACTCTGTTGACTACCTCGTCTGGGAGATGTTAAAGGGCCGTTCATAAATGACGTCACGCGATTTTGGACGATTTTTTGACCCCCCCCCCCTACCCCTCGTCACGTCGTGTCACATAAAGTCAGACCCCCCCCCCCTCAAATATGACGTCACAAAGCTCTGCCCCCCCCCCTCCTCCCAAAAACAATAAAACACGCTTCAAATCGCTTTAAACTATTGTCATTGTAGTGCGTATTTAATGTGGCGCTGCACTCTGATGTTGTAGGAGAAAACATTTATTAAAAAGTCTATTTCATTAAGTAGAACGTGTTGCCTATATTTATTTAAAGTTGCGCATTTGATGTGACGTCACATTTCTCAACCCCCCCCCCCCCCCCCTCGTCACACATCGGCACAAATGTCTGACCCCCTATCCCCCTATCCCCCAAGGTGCGTGATGTCATTTATGGACGGCCCCTAACTACCTCGCCTGGTATGCAGGAGGTCGCGGGAGATGTTAACTACCTCGCCTGGTCTACAGGAGGTCGTGGGTCCTGCTGTATATTTGGAGTCTGTGTCTCTCTCCCCGTGGTGAGATGTCGACTATCTCGCCTGGTCTGCAGGAGGTCGTGGGTCCTGCTGTATATTTGGAGTCTGCGTCTCTCTCTCACCGCGGGAGATGTTGACTACCTCGCCAGGTCTACAGGAGGTCGTGCTTTCCATCTCGACCCTAACCATTTCTGCTGCTGTATATTTGGAGTTTGCGCCTCTCTTTCCCCGTGGTGAGATGTTGACTTTCTCGCCTGGTATACAGGAGGTCGTGGGTCCTGCTGTATATTTGGAGTTTGCGCCTCTCTCTCCCTGTGCTCACTTGGGCTTTTCCCTCCGGGCTCTCTGACGTCATTTATGGACGGCCCCTCTACATTTTAGAATCGAAATTTACGAATTTAGAGTATTTAGCTGCAACGATACATTTCCACGTGGTGATGATGATGATGGTGGTGGTGATATCAGCCGCTGCGTTGAATCTGATTCGCACCGTACGATTCAAGAGCCGAATGGCTCACAGGGCTAAACCTAATACATGAAATGAAACTGAAGTAGCAGCAGCACCAACATAATTCATAAAGTGTTATCATAAATCTTGACTTAAAGCTTTCGTGACTGCAGGAATTCATATTCTCAGGGTCTTTCGGTAAAGTCACGTAGATATGTTGAAAGAAAATAACAAAAAAACAACGACGTTTCGATCGTAACGCGGGCGTTCGTCTTCAGGAGGAGAAAATAGGTAAGCTGCTGAGGCAGGCTGTTTTAAAGGTTTGAAATGGGTGTAGCCCCAAGGGTCATAAACGAAGTGGGCGGGTCTAGTGATGTTAACGTGAGAAATTAGCATGCTATTGTAAGATCGGAGAGTGGCGTTTAATAGTCATCAACATCAGTATCATCAGTGCCACCAACCACCACCATCATCATCAGTAGCAACAGCACCAACATAATTCACAAAGTGTAATCATCAGCAATAGCATCACGGCAATAAACATGGCCATCATCATCGTCAGCGCCATCATCATCGTCAGCGCCATCATAAACATTGGCAACTTCTTGGTTCTTTCGGTAAAGTCACGTAGAAGGGAAATAATAAAATAATAAAAATAAAACATTATAAAATTAATTTATATAATAAAATAATACAATAATAAAAATAACAATATTTTTCTATATTATTTTATTATGTTTTATTTTTATTATTTTATTTTTTCCCTTCTACGTGACTTTACCGAAAGAACCAATAAGATGAATTCCTGCAGTCACGAAAGCTTTAAATCGAAATTTAACATTGGCAACTTTTGTTATTTTCTTTGAACCCATCTAGGTGAATTTACCGAATGACCCCAAAGAATATGAATTCCATGCAGTCAGGACAGCCTTAAGTCAAGATTAGCATGTGAATGGTCCTGGCCATAGGAAGGTGGAATGTAACACAAGAGTCTTTATTGGTTTGATCACAATCACCGATACGTGTGACGTTACCGTCGCGTTAGCGAATCATCGTCGAATCCAACGAAGCTGCTGCTCTAAGATCGATTATAGTCAAAGTTGAGCCCATCCTGACCACGCCCACCGCTCCACTGACCACGCCCACCACCCCACTCACTCTGACCCCCCCCCCTCCGATCATGCCCACTGCCCACCACCAACAACCGCCATTCGCCACTAAGTGGCGGTGACGTCACCACGACGCTTGTGCCAGGCCATGTGCACCTTGAGGCCACGTGAAGTGTCGAACGCCCGCTGGCAGGAGGTCACGGGGCAGACCCAGCAGGTGCCACGGGTCGACTGACCGAGATGACCGAGATGACTGGCTGATGCACCACCTGTGCCCCCTACTGTGCCAACTTGCTGTGCTTTAGCCACCCGGCGCTCCGCTCGTTGTTGTGAGCGTCGCTCCTCCGCCCTCCGTTGTTGCTGGAGGGCGACTGCCTCCAACTGCCCAGTAGCGTCCTTCACGAGCCTCCTCCACAGAGGCCGATCTTGACATCGCTGGTACCAGTCATCGGCAAATCCACTCAGCTCCACGTCCTCCTGTACCACATCACTCCATCTCTTCTCTGCCCACCGCCACACTGACCCCACCATTACCCCACTAACCCCGCCCACCACCTGCACTGACCCCATGTGGCCAAAATGAAATAAAAGAAAGGCGGAGCCTAATTAGGAAGGGGATGCGACGTTAGGGGGGAGGGCATAGACCAGGAAGAGACTGGGGGGGGGTGGGACTTGTGGAGTTAGGGGGCGGAGCTTAGACAGGAAGAGACTGGGGGGGTGGGGCTTGTGGAGTTAGGGGGTGGGGCTTAACCACAGGCCAACGAGTTCTCAAATCAAATTCCTCTATATAGTGAGTTCAGCATAATTTCATCATCATCATCATCAACGTCACCATCATTATTATTATTGTTCATGTGCGTGTGCGAATTGAATGAACGCGAATTGGCGTAACAGCCTTCGTCGATTTGTGTTTATCGTTGCGTATGGCACTAAGTGTGGTGCTCTAATGGATCCCTATGTGTCTCTATGTGTCTATATGTGTCTCTATATATCTCTACGTGTCTCTACATTTCTCTATGGATCTCTATGTAGCTCTATGTATTCTCTACGTGTCTCTATGTATCTCTATGTATATCTGTGTATCTCTATGTGACTATGTATCTCTATGTATCTCTGTGTATCTCTATGTGACTCTGTGTTTCTATGTATCTCTACGTGTCTCTATGCATCTCTACGTATCTCTGTGTATCTCTACGTGTTTTATGGGTCTCTATGTATATCTACGTGTATCTATGTATCTCTATGTATCTCTATGTATCTCCATGTATCTCTATGTGTCTCTATGTATCTCTATGCATCTCTACATGTCTCTATGTATCTCTATGCATCTCTACATGTCTCTATGCATCTCTATGTATCTCTACATGACTCTATGCATCTCTATCGGTGTCTACGCATCTCTTTGGGTCTCTATGTATCTCTATGTATCTCTACGTGTCTCTATTGGTCTCTATGCATCCCTACGGGTCTCTATGTATATCTATGGGTCTCTACGTATCTCTGTGTGACTTCTCTATGCATAATTCACGAGTCCATGACACACTCCGGAGTCTTGCGGATGCACGTGAAAGTGAAGTCACCGGCCGGAGGGGTGGGAAGGAAGGGGGGGGGGGATCACCCCCCTTTGTGACGTCACAACCACGCGCCCTTTGTGACGTCACGGTGGGGGGTGTGGTGGCAGGGGGTCACTTGATGTCGCAGTTGAGCCAGTACTTGGCGATGGAGCGTGGGTAGGGCGGAGAGGCACGCTCCACTCGACGGCTGGACAGGTCCACGCGGTAGTAGGAGTCTGCCCATGCATATAGGGGGGGCGGGTCACAGTTAGTAGGATACTTACCCACGCACACAGGGGGGGCGGGTCACAGTTAGTAGGATTCTTACCCACGCACATAGGGGGGCGGGTCACAGTAGGATTCTTACCCACGCACATAGGGGGGGGGCGGGTCACAGTTAGTAGGATACTTACCTACGCACACAGGGGGGGCGGGTCACAGTTAGTAGGATTCTTACCCACGCACATAGGGGGGGGCGGGTCACAGTAGGATTCTTACCCACGCACATAGGGGGGCGGGTCACAGTAGGATTCTTACCCACGCACATAGGGGGGGGCGGGTCACAGTTAGTAGGATTCTTACCCACGCACACACAGGGGGGGGGCACTGTTAGTAGGATTCTTACCCAAGCACACACAGGTGGGGGCACTGTTAGTAGGATTCTTACCCACGCACATAGGGGGGGGCGGGTCACAGTTAGTAGGATTCTTACCCACGCACACACAGGGGGGGGGCACAGTTAGTAGGATTCTTACCCACGCACATAGGGGGGGGGCGGGTCACAGTTAGTAGGATTCTTACCCACGCACACACAGGGGGGGGGGCACTGTTAGTAGGATTCTTACCCAAGCACACACAGGTGGGGGCACTGTTAGTAGGATTCTTACCCACGCACACACAGGTGGGGGCACAGTTAGTAGGATTCTTACCCACGCACACACAGGGGGGGCACTGTTAGTAGGATTCTTACCCACGCACACACAGGGGGGGGGGACAGGTTGTAGGATATTTTTGGGTCTTTCGGTAAAGTCACGTAGATAGGTTCAAAGAAAATGACAAAAATAACAAATTCGTTGTTTTAGTTATTGCCAAAAAACCCACGAATATTCTACAACCAGGGGGGCACAGTTAGTAGGATTCTTGCCCACGCATATAGGGCGGCGGGTCACATTTAGTAGGATTCTTGCCCACGCACACACACAGGGGGGGGGGGCAGTTAGTAGGATTCTTACCCATGCACACACAGGGGGGATCACAGTTAGTATGATTATTGCCGACGCACACACAGGGGGGACACAGTTAGTAGGATTATTGCCTACGCACACACAGGGGGGACACAGTTAGTAGGATTCTTTCCCACACACACACAGGGGGGGCACAGTTAGTAGGATTCTTACCCACGCACATAGGGGGGTCACAGTTAGCAGGATTCTTTCCCACACACACACAGGGGGGTCACAGTTAGTAGGATTATTGCCCACGCACATAGGGGGGGCGGGTCACAGTTAGTAGGAGTTTTTCCCACGCACATAGGGGGGGCGGGTCACAGTTAGTAGGAGTTTTGCCCACGCACACACAAGGGGGGGACAGGTTGTAGGATATTTTTGGGTCTTTCGGTAAAGTCACCTAGGTAGGTTCAAAGAAAATGACAAAAATAACAATTTTGTTTTTTTAGTTATTGCCGACAAACCCACGAATATTCTACTTTAGATCCCCCGTGTAGCCTCAACAGACTGTAGGGGCAAGTGCTGTTAGCGAGCACCTATGAAGGCCGGAACGGTACACGAGGGGGTGGGTGGCCAGCACCACGCCCGACCGCCTTTGTCTCCCCAGTGGCGATGTTTCACACCGCAGCAGGTACTCATTTGAGGCTGAGTCGACCTAGGGGAGGCCCCGGGACCGGTTCAGATAATCGTCACTGGTTTTTGCCGTGAGCGGGAATCAAACCCAGGTCGCCGGGTTCATAGGGCAGTGCGCTAACCACTACACTACCGCTCCCCACTAACACACACTGGGGGGGGGGGGGGCACTGTTAGTAGGATTCTTGCCCACGCACACACAGGAGGGTGCATGGGACGGACTACAAACTCAAGGCAACAACGGCAAGCAGTTATAATGAGATGAGTATTCAATTTGGTATAGTGGTGTAGTGTATAGTGGAGTGTATAAACACTACACTATACACTACACTATACACTACACTACTATACACTACACTACTATACACTACACTACTATACACTACACTATACACTACACTATACACTACACTATACACTACACTATACACTACACTATACCAGAGGTGTGGACTCGAGTCATGTGACTTGGACTCGAGTCAGACTCGAGTCATGAATTTGATGACTTGCGACTCGACTTGGACTTGCATAACAATGACTTTGTCCCACCTCTGCACTATACACTACTACACTATACACTACTATACACTACACACTACTATACACTACACTATACACTACACTATACACTACACTACTATACACTACACTATACACTACACTACTATACACTATACTATACACCACGCGACTGCACCTCCGCTGTAGAAGTAGACGTCCAGGCTGGCGTGGGGGTGTGCCGGGTAGGGTGACAACATGGCCGCCTCCAGACGCGTGGGAACGCCGCGCCAGCTACGTGCCGTGTCCCGCGGGTAGCACTTGTCTGGGGCAGCAGCAGCAGCGGAGACAGCAGCAGTAGTTGCAGTCGTAGCAGCAGTAGCAGCAGTAGCAGTAGTAGCAGCAGTAGTAGTAGCAGTAGTAGCAGCAGCAGTAGTAGTAGCAGCAGTAGTAGCAGCAGTCGTAGTAACAGCAGTAGTAGCAGTAGTAGCAGCAGTAGTAGTAGTAGTAGCAGCAGTCGTAGTAGTAGTAGCAGTAGCAGCAGTAGTCGCAGTAGCAGTAGCAGCAGCAGTAGTAGTAGCAGTAGTAGCAGCAGTAGTAGTAGCAGCAGCAGTAGTAGTAGGAGCAGTAGTAGCAGCAGTAGCAGTATCAGTAGTAGTAACAGTAATAGTAGCAGTAGTAGCAGTAGCAGCAGTAGGGGCAGCAATTCAATTTGTTTGGCCGCGTTGGGTGGTGGAGGGCTCCACAACAATAGTAGTCACCCAGGGCGGCCATCGCGTGGCCTCTCTCCAATAGAATCGGAACCACAGATCGCTCCGAGCACCCACATTATACACAACTATACACCCGTGTACACACACACACACACGTGTACACACACTCACACTCACTCAACAACAACAACAACAACTGCCATTCGCCACTAAGTGGCGGTGACGTCACCCCGACGCTTGTGCCAGGCCATGTGCACCTTGAGGCCACGTGAAGTGTCGAACGCCCGCTGGCAGGAGGTCACGGGGCAGACCCAGCAGGTGCCACCGGTCGACTGACTGAGATGACGTGCACACACACACACGTGTACACACACACACGTGTACACAAACGCACACGTGTATACACGCACCGTGTCTGGCCGAGAAGAAGCGGCTCATGAAGGCGTCCCAGCCGTGGGGGGCTCCGTGCAAGTGCGCCGAGTGGGGGGCTCGCGGGCGAGTGTGCCGCCGGCACTCGCGGGAGCTCGACTGCTGGCGGAACGTGTACTTGTAGTACTGCCCTCCTGTAGATATAAAGAGAGAGGTACACGGGGATATATAGAGTTCAAGTTCAAGTTCATTTATTAGGTATAGCCCTGTGAGCCATTTGGCTCTTGAATCGGGTGCAACCGCAACAAACAAAAAACAAAAACACGAACAAAAAACATATTAAAGTGACTAAGTGACTAAGTGCAAACAGAAAATCTAAGAAAAGACAGCAAAATATTGCAGAAAAAAACACCGTACACCAACGCTGTGTGCAAAAATCCCAGTGGGATGCAAGTCAAACATCAACAACAACAACAACCATAAAACAACTTAGATTAAGGCCATCAGTCTAACTCTGTACTACAACAAACAAACATGGCTAAACCAATACACTTTTCGAAATCAGAGAGAGATATACACAAAGAGAGGAACACGTGCTTGCAGTACTGGCTTCCTGGAGAGGTAGATAGAGCGAGATAGACAAAGAGGAACACGTACTGGCACGGCTCAGCTTCTAGCTAGTGGAAAAAAACAAAACCCAACCTGAACCATGACAGGGCTGGCCCTGGTATGGCTCGGTTTGTAGCCAGTGGAAAAAAACAAAACCCAACCTGAGCCATGCCAGAGCTGGCCCTGGTACGGCTCGGTTTGTAGCCAGTGGAAAAAAACAAAACCCAACCTGAGCCATGCCAGAGCTGGCCCTGGTACGGCTCGGTTTGTAGCCAGTGGAAAAAAACAAAACCCAACCTGAGCCATGCCAGAGCTGGCCCTGGTACGGCTCGGTTTGTAGCCAGTGGAAAAAAACAAAACCAAACTTGAGCCATGCCAGGGCTGGCCCTGGGATGGTGGCTAGGTGGGGGTGTGGGCTAGTGGGGTCTAGGGGGGTCTAGTGGGGGCTAGGGGGGTCTAGACGGGGTCTAGGGGGGGTCTAGGGGGGGGCCAAAACGGAGTCTAGATGGGGTCTAGGGGGGGTCTAGACGGGATCTAGGCAGGGGGTCTAGGGGGTGTCTAGGTGGGGTCTAGGGTGGTCTAGGGGGTGTCTAGGTGGGGTCTAGGGGGGTCTAGGGGGTGTCTAGGTGGGGTCTAGGGGGGTCTAGGGGGATCTCGGGGGGTCTAGGGGGTGTCTAGGTGGGGTCTAGGGGGGTCTAGGGGGTGTCTAGGTGGGGTCTAGGGGGGTCTAGGGGGATCTCGGGGGGTCTAGGGGGTGTCTAGGTGGGGTCTAGGGGGGTCTAGGGGGTGTCTAGGTGGGGTCTAGGGGGGTCTAGGGGGATCTAGGGGGGTCTAGGGGGTGTCTAGGTGGGGTCTAGGGGGGTCTAGGGGGTGTCTAGGTGGGGTCTAGGGGGGTCTAGGGGGTGTCTAGGTGGGGTCTAGGGGGGTCTAGGGGGTGTCTAGGTGGGGTCTAGGGGGGTCTAGAGGGTGTCTAGGTGGGGTCTAGGGGGGTCTAGGGGGTGTCTAGGTGGGGTCTAGGGGGGTCTAGGGGGGTCTAGGGGGTGTCTAAGGGGGTCTAGGGGGGTCTAGGGGGGTCTAGGGGGTGTCTAGGTGGGGTCTAGGGGGGTCTAGGTGGGTCTAGGGGGGTCTAGGGGGTGTCTAGGTGGGGTCTAGGGGGGTCTAGGGGGGTCTAGGGGGGTCTAGGGGGGTCTAGGGGGTGTCTAGGGGGGGTCTAGGGGGGTCTAGGGGGGTCTAGGGGGTGTCTAGGGGGGTCTAGGGGGGTCTAGGGGGGTCTAGGGGGGTCTAGGGGGATCTAGGGGGGTCTAGGGGGTGTCTAGGTGGGGTCTAGGGGGGTCTAGGGGGGTCTAGGGGGTGTCTAGGGGGGGTCTAGGGGGTGTCTAGGTGGGGTCTAGGGGGTCTGGCAGGGGGTCTAGGGGGGTCTAGGCAGGGGGTCTAGGGGGGATCTACGGGGGATCTAGACGGGGTCTAGACGGGGTCTAGACGGGGTCTAGGGGGGTCTAGGGGGGTCTAGGGGGTCTGGCAGGGGGTCTAGGGGGGTCTAGGCAGGGGGTCTAGGGGGGATCTACGGGGGGTCTAGACGGGGTCTAGACGGGGTCTAGACGTGGTCTAGGGGGGTCTAGGGGGGTCTAGGGGGTCTGGCAGGGGGTCTAGGCAGGGGGTCTAGGGGGGATCTACGGGGGGACTAGACGGGGTCTAGACGGGGTCTAGACGGGGTCTAGATGGGGTCTAGACGGGGTCTAGGGGGGTCTAGGCAGGGGGTCGAGGCCCTCGTGGGCTCACCCTTGAAGAAGTAGGCGTGCTCCTGAGCGTGCCGGGATCGCGGGACGGCGAAGGCCGCGTCCGGAGTGGACGGGACCCGCGGGAACCCCCGCGAGATGCTGCGCGGGAAGCCGCGGTCGAGCACCCCGTCCGTGAAGCGCCAGTACTTGTCTCCCTGGAGCGAGCACACGGACACACAGACAGACACACAGAGACAAAGATACACACACACAGACAGACACAGAGGCAATGATAAGCACAGACAGACAGACAGGCAGACACAGAGGCAACGACACACACACACACAGACATACAGACAGACATACAGACACACAGACAGACACACAGACAGAGATACACACACAGACAGACACACAGACAGACACAGAGGCAATGATAAGCACAGACAGACATACAGGCAGACACAGAGGCAACGACACACACACACAGACAGACATACAGACAGACACACAGACAGACACACAGAGACAAAGATACACACACACAGACAGACACACAGACAGACACAGAGGCAATGATAAGCACAGACAGACAGACAGGCAGACACAGAGGCAACGACACACACACACAGACAGACATACAGACAGACACACAGACACACAGACAGACACACAGACAGAGATACGCACACAGACAGACACACAGACAGACACAGAGGCAATGATAAGCACAGACAGACAGACAGGCAGACACAGAGGCAACGACACACACACACACAGACATAGAGACACACAGACAGACACACAGACAGAGATACACACACAGACAGACACACAGACAGACACAGAGGCAATGATAAGCACAGACAGACAGACAGGCAGACACAGAGGCAACGACACACACACACACACACAGACAGACATACAGACAGACACACAGACACACAGACAGAGACACAGAGACAAAGATACACACACAGACAGACACACAGACAAACACAGAGGCAATGATAAGCACAGACAGACAGACAGGCAGACACAGAGGCAACGACACACACACACACACACAGACAGACATACAGACAGACACACAGACAGACACACAGAGACAAAGATACACACACACAGACAGACACACAGACAGACACAGAGGCAATGATAAGCACAGACAGGCAGACAGGCAGACACAGAGGCAACGACACACACACACAGACAGACATACAGGCAGACACACAGACAGACACACAGAGACAAAGATACACACATACAGACAGACACACAGACAGACACAGAGGCAATGATAAGCACAGACAGACAGACAGGCAGACACAGAGGCAACGACACACACACACAGACAGACATACAGACAGACACACAGACAGACACACAGAGACAAAGATACACACACACAGACAGACACACAGACAGACACAGAGGCAATGATAAGCACAGACAGACAGACAGGCAGACACAGAGGCAACGACACACACACACAGACAGACATACAGACAGACACACAGACACACAGACAGACACACAGAGACAAAAATACACACACGCAGACAGACACACAGACAGACACAGAGGCAATGATAAGCACAGACAGGCAGACAGGCAGACACAGAGGCAACGACACACACACACACAGACAGACATACAGACAGACACACAGACACACAGACAGAGACACAGAGACAAAGATACACACACAGACAGACACACAGACAGACACAGAGGCAATGATAAGCACAGACAGACAGACAGGCAGACACAGAGGCAACGACACACACACACACAGACAGACATACAGACAGACATACAGACACACAGACAGACACACAGACAGAGATACACACACAGACAGACACAGAGACAACGACACACACATACAGACAGAGACAACGACACACACAGACAGACACAAAGACAACAACACACACAGATAGACACACACACAGACAAAGACACACACACACAGACAGACACAGAGATAGACACACACACATACAGACAAAGAGACAACGACACACACACAGACCAAGGTACAGAGACAGACAGACAGACACAGAGACAAAGACACACACACAGACAGACACAGAGACAACGACACACACAGACAGACACAGCGGCAATGACACAGACACCCATCACTCCATCTCTTTGTTCAGCCCGCGTCACCAACTCACCCACTCACTCACTATCACTCTGTCTCTTCTCTAGCACGTGTCACCAACTCACCCACTCACCCATCACTCCATATCTTATCTAGCCCGTGCCACTCACCCACTCACTCACCCATCACTCCATCTCGTCTCTAGGACGCGTCACCAACTCACCCACTCACTAAACCACACACTCACTCACTCACCCACTCACCCACCCACCCACCAACTCACTCACCCATCACTCCATCTCTACTCTAGCCCGTGTCACCAACTCACCCACTCGCTCATGCACTCACCCATCACTCAATCTCTTCTCTAGCCCGTGTCGTGCCCGTTTAGCCCCCTCTATGCGGCCGAACAAAAGCTGTTTAGGCATGCGGTGGCTGGGCATGCAGGCTACATGACCCAGCCAACACAGTTTGCCTGCCGGATGAGCTCACCAATGGGACTTTGTCCAGATCATTCAAGGATTTGTGAGCTCCTCACACAATCCAGCCTGCAGGTTAAACCCAGGATGGATCGTAGGCAGGCCAGCCTAAATGTTTCTAACCGGTGAAGATTCTCCATTAGGGGGGTCCACGTTTGACAAGCGTAGAGAAGGAAGGGAATGACCGTGGCCGAGAAGACCTTAATCTTCGTGCGGAGTGACAGACCAGGTAGCTTCCACACAGCAGCGTTACGCAGCCGATGATAAGATATTGCCTCTCGACTGATTCGGAGTGAGACCTCTGCTGCCAAACCAGAGCCGGTCATGAGGCACACTGCCCAGGTATGGGAAACTCTCCACTCTCTCCACAACTGCCCCATCACCAATTGGGAATTGTGGAGGTTGTGGAGTGTCCGATGGCACAAAATACCCAGGCAGGTGCTTTGTTTTGGTGGGGCTGATGGTAAGGCCCCACCCTCTTAGTGGCCAGCTCCAGTTTCAGCAGCAGCGCCTTCAACTCCTCCTCCGAGTGAGCGGCCATCACCAGATCATCGGCATACATAAAAAAGACGCTCCAAGCCTGGGGTTGTCATTCAGACTCTGTCTTCTCGACAGACCTATTCTTCACCTGAGGACGGCTGCTTGCGTTGTGGCCGAAACGTCGTGAGAATTATTTCATTATGTTTCATTTTTTATTATTTTATTACTTCCCTTCTACGTGACTTTACCGAAAGAACCAAGAAGACACATAACATGGTTGAGCAATAGGGTGCCACCCTTCGACCACACCCGGGGGGGGGGGGGTGATTGGGGGGGCATTGATCAGCCTCCAGACGCACGCGGGGAGCACGCGGGGATCACGTGGACCACCACCTTGAAGATGTAGGAGAGCGCCTGGCAGTTGATGCGCGTGAAGGCCGCATCCACGGGGGCCGGGACCCCCCACGCCTCCTCGATGAGCCGGGGAGCGCCGGGGGAGCCTCCAGAGACGGGGAAGAGCTCCCAGACATACAGCCCTGGGGGGGGGGGGGGTGGGCGGTGAGAATGGGAGGCTCTTTCGGAGATGGTAGGGGATGGGGTATAGACTCAGCACTGCTACCCATAGACTCAACACTGCACCATAGACTCAACACGGCACCATAGACTCAGCACTGCACCATAGACTCAACAATGCACCATAGACTCAACACTACCCATAGACTCAGCACTGCCCATAGACTCAACACTGCACCATAAACTCAACACTGCACCATAGACTCAACACTGCACCATAGACTCAGCACTGCACCATAGACTCAACACTGCACCACAGACTCAACAATGCACCATAGACTCAACACTACCCATAGACTCAGCACTGCCCATAGACTCAACACTGCACCATAAACTCAACACTGCACCATAGACTCAACACTGCACCATAGACTCAACATTGCACCATAGATGCAACACTGTACCATAGACTCAGCACTGCTTACCATAGACTCAGCACTGCCCATAGACTCAACACCGGGCGAGGTGGTCAACATCTCCTAGCCCACCACGCGAGGTAGTCAACGTCTCCTAGCCCACCAAGCGAGGTAGTCAACGTCTCCTAGCCCACCAAGCGAGGTAGTCAACGTCTCCTAGGCCCCCCGTACCGCGGAAGGCGAGCACGGTCCCGTTGGGGGTCGTCATGAAGGCGTCGAAGGCCTCCCCGCTGCACAGTTCGGCCTTGGGAGGCGAGCCCCGGGCCATGCCCGTGGACCCCGTGGCCTCCCCGGGGGATGCGGCGGCAAGCCCTGGGCCCTCCTCGTGGGGCCGCTGGGGCCCGGGTTGGGGTCCCAAGGGAGTCGAGGCCCCGTGGGGACGCTGGGAGCCGGGCCTCTGATCGACGGACTCTGAGGACGGGGGTCTCTGTGGAGGTCGCGGTTGTTGTGGTGGTTGCGGTGGTTGCGGTGGTTGCGGTGGTTGCGGTGGTTGCGGTCGTGGTCGTTGGTGTGGCTTTGGTGGTTCTGGTTGATGCGGTGGTGGTGTTGCAGGAACCTAGGGAGAGAGGAAGACGATTACGGTGATGGTGGTGATGATGATTGTGATGATGTTGATTGGGCTAGTGTTGATGATCGTGATCACGAACATGATGGTGGTGATGATGATCATAATATTAATAGTGACCATGATGACAATCACGACGATGATGATCGTGACGACAAAGATGATGATGATCGTCATAATGATTACGACGATGATGACGATCGTGATGACGACGGTGATAACGATCGCCACAACGACGACGACGATGATGATGATGACGACGATCGTCTCGATGATTACGACGATTACGACGATGATGACGACAATGATCGTGACGATGATTACGACGACGATGATGACGATCGTGATGACGACGACGATAACGATCACCACAACGACGACGACGACGATCGACTCGATGATTACGACGATTACGACGATGGCGATTGTGACGACGACGACGACGATGATGATCGTCACGACGATTACGGCGATGATGACGACCGCGACGATGAAGACGATGATGACGACCACGAAGACGACATCCTGCGTCATCTTTACCCTGGGCGGATAGAGGCCCTCCTCAGCGGTGTCTCCTCCCAGCACCTCCTCAAAATCATCTCCCCTACCAGCACCACCAGCACCAGCACCACCAGCACCAGCACCACCACCACCAGCACCAGCCTCCCCCTCCACGCCACCCTCCTCGTGGCTGATGTCGGCTTCAGGGTGGATGATCACGCTGGTGAGGTCCTCCTCCTCCTCCTCCACCGAGGGGTCAAAGTCATCCGGGAGGTCGCCACGAGTTACTATGGGGGGGGGGCGGGGGGGGCGGTTGTGAGAGGCGTGAGGGTTAGGGGTGAGGGGTGAGTGTTAGGGGTGAGAGTTAGGGGTGAGGGTTAGGGGTGAGGGGTGAGTGTTAGGGGTGAGAGTTAGGGGTGAGGGTTAGGGGTGAGGGGTGAGTGTTAGGGGTGAGAGTTAGGGGTGAGGGTTAGGGGTGAGGGGTGAGTGTTAGGGGTGAGAGTTAGGGGTGAGGGTTAGGGGTGAGGGGTGAGTGTTAGGGGTGAGAGTTAGGGGTGAGGGTTAGGGGTGAGGGGTGAGTGTTAGGGGTGAGAGTTAGGGGTGAGGGTTAGGGGTGAGGGGTGAGTGTTAGGGGTGAGAGTTAGGGGTGAGGGTTAGGGGTGAGGGGTGAGTGTTAGGGGTGAGAGTTAGGGGTGAGGGTTAGGGGTGAGGGGTGAGTGTTAGGGGTGAGAGTTAGGGGTGAGGGTTAGGGGTGAGGGGTGAGTGTTAGGGGTGAGAGTTAGGGGTGAGGGTTAGGGGTGAGGGGTGAGTGTTAGGGGTGAGAGTTAGGGGTGAGGGTTAGGGGTGAGGGGTGAGTGTTAGGGGTGAGAGTTAGGGGTGAGGGTTAGGGGTGAGGGGTGAGTGTTAGGGGTGAGAGTTAGGGGTGAGGGTTAGGGGTGAGGGGTGAGTGTTAGGGGTGAGAGTTAGGGGTGAGGGTTAGGGGTGAGGGGTGAGTGTTAGGGGTGAGAGTTAGGGGTGAGGGTTAGGGGTGAGGGGTGAGTGTTAGGGGTGAGAGTTAGGGGTGAGGGTTAGGGGTGAGGGGTGAGTGTTAGGGGTGAGAGTTAGGGGTGAGGGTTAGGGGTGAGGGGTGAGTGTTAGGGGTGAGAGTTAGGGGTGAGGGTTAGGGGTGAGGGGTGAGTGTTAGGGGTGAGAGTTAGGGGTGAGGGTTAGGGGTGAGGGGTGAGTGTTAGGGGTGAGAGTTAGGGGTGAGGGTTAGGGGTGAGGGGTGAGTGTTAGGGGTGAGAGTTAGGGGTGAGGGTTAGGGGTGAGGGGTGAGTGTTAGGGGTGAGAGTTAGGGGTGAGGGTTAGGGGTGAGGGGTGAGTGTTAGGGGTGAGAGTTAGGGGTGAGGGTTAGGGGTGAGGGGTGAGTGTTAGGGGTGAGAGTTAGGGGTGAGGGTTAGGGGTGAGGGGTGAGTGTTAGGGGTGAGAGTTAGGGGTGAGGGTTAGGGGTGAGGGGTGAGTGTTAGGGGTGAGAGTTAGGGGTGAGGGTTAGGGGTGAGGGGTGAGTGTTAGGGGTGAGAGTTAGGGGTGAGGGTTAGGGGTGAGGGGTGAGTGTTAGGGGTGAGGGTTAGGGGTGAGTGTTAGGGGTGAGGGTTATGGGTGAGTGTTAGGGGTGAGGGTTATGGGTGAGTGTTAGGGGTGAGGGTTAGGGGTCAGGGTTAGGGGTGAGGGTTAGGGGTGAGGGTTAGGGGTGAGGGTTATGGGTGAGTGTTAGGGGTGAGGGTTATGGGTGAGGGTTATGGGTGAGTGTTAGGGGTGAGGGTTATGGGTGAGTGTTAGGGGTGAGGGTTATGGGTGAGGGTTATGGGTGAGTGTTAGGGGTGAGGGTTATGGGTGAGTGTTAGGGGTGAGGGTTATGGGTGAGTGTTAGGGGTCAGGGTTAGGGGTGAGGGTTAGGTGTGAGGGTTAGGGGTGAGGGTTAGGGGTGAGGGTTATGGGTGAGTGTTAGGGGTGAGGGTTAGGGGTGAGGGTTAGGGGTGAGGGTTATGGGTGAGTGTTAGGGGTGAGGGTTAGGGGTCAGGGTTAGGGGTGAGGGTTAGGGGTCAGGGTTAGGGGTGAGGTTTAGGGGTGAGGGTTAGGGGTGAGTGTTAGGGGTGAGTGTTACGGGTGAGTGTTAGGGGTGAGGGTCAGGGGTGAGGGTTAGGGGTGAGTGTTGGGGGTCAGTGTTAGGGGTGAGGTTTAGGGGTGAGGGTTAGGGGTGAGTGTTAGGGGTGAGGCTTAGGGGTGAGTGTTAGGGGTGAGTGTTATGGGTGAGTGTTAGGGGTGAGGGTCAGGGGTGAGGGTTAGGGGTGAGTGTTGGGGGTCAGTGTTAGGGGTGAGTGTTAGGGGTGAGGGTAAGGGGTGAATGTTGGGGGTGAGTGTTAGGGGTGAGGGTTAGGGGTGAGTGTTAGGGGTGAGGCTTAGGGGTGAGTGTTAGGGGTGAGTGTTATGGGTGAGTGTTAGGGGTGAGGGTCAGGGGTGAGGGTTAGGGGTGAGTGTTGGGGGTCAGTGTTAGGGGTGAGTGTTAGGGGTGAGGGTAAGGGGTGAATGTTGGGGGTGAGTGTTAGGGGTGAGTGTTAGGGGTGAGTGTTAGGGGTGAGGGTTAGGGGTGAGGGTTAGGGGTGAGTGTTGGGGGTGAGTGTTAGGGGTGAGTGTTAGGGGTGAGTGTTAGGGGTGGGGGGGGGTGTGAGAGGGGTGACTGTTAGGGGTGAGGGTTATGGGTGAGTGTTAGGGGTGAGTGTTAGGGGTGAGTGTTAGAGGTGAGTGTTAGAGGTAAGAGTTTGGGGTGAGGGTTTAGGTGAGTGTTAGGGGTGAGGGCTAGGGGTGAGGGTTAGGGGTGAGGGTTATGTGCGTGTGCTCTAGTTTGTGTGTGTCAGTGTGTGTCTGTGTGTGAGTGTGTGTGTCAGTGTGTGTCTGTGTGTGAGTGTGTGTGTCAGTGTGTGTCTGTGTGTGAGTGTTTGTGTCAGTGTGTGACTGTGTGTGAGTGTGTGTGTCAGTGTGTGTCTGTGTGTGAGTGTGTGTGTCAGTGTGTGTCTGTGTGTGAGTGTGTGTGTCAGTGTGTGTCTGTGTGTGAGTGTTTGTGTCAGTATGTGTCTGTGTGTGGCAAAACAACCCCGTACCTTTTTGTTGGTGCCCGGATGGCAACGCTGTGGTGGGCAGTGCCGTGGGGGGAAGGCCATCTGAGATTGGCCTTTCCCCTCATGGCGACTGTGACCACCACAGCGGCCAAATGGGGGCTCTGAACGGGTGCGAGGGGCTGGAAACCCCTCCACCTTCAATAAATTACCAAACCACGACTGAAATATCTAACTAATAAGCTTGTGCCGGAGGCCACGGGGGGACAGGCGTCTATGATGTCTCCTGGCAAAACCCCATTTGGCGGAGCCAGGAGATTGAATTTTTACCCTCGGGGCTCCTCCAGAAACAACGAAAAACCACTATGTGTGGCCACGTGGAATGTTCGAACGCTCACTGCAGAGGAGAGGCTGGCCACTCCTCTGTCAGGAGCTGGACCGGTACCGCCTGCATCTCTCTGGTAGTCTGGAGGTCCGGTGGACCGGCTCTGGCTCCTGCCACCATGAGGGGTGGACAGTCCTCCACTCGGGGCAGGAGACTGCCAAACCACAGGGAGTGCTTTTGTTCTGAAGAAACGAATGAAGGGGGCGTGGGAGCGTGGCCCTCCAACAACAATGGAGGGCGGAGGAGCAACGCTCACAACAACGAGCGGAGCGCCGGGTTGTTAAAGCATAGCAAGTTGGCACAGTAGGGGGCACAGGTGGTGCATCAGCCAGTCATCTCCGTCATCTCGGTCATCTCAGTCATTCGACCCGTGCCACCTGATGGGTCTGTCCCGTGACCTCCTGGTGCACCTAGCCTGGCACATCAGCACTAGTCGACCCGTGGCACTTGCTGGGTCTTCCCCGTGACCTCCTGCCAGCGGGCGTTCGACACTTCACGTGGTAGCCTCAAGGTGCACCTAGCCTGGCACAAGCGTCGTGGTGACGTCACCGCCACTTGGTGGCAAATGGCGGTTGTTGTTGTTGTAGTCGTTAGAGCACTGTGTGTGAGTGAGTGAGTGGGGAGCGGTGGGTGTAGTGGTTAGCACTACGCTGCGCTACGACCCTGGTGACACGGGTTCGATTGCCGCTCACGGTCAACACCACTCAGTGACGATTATCCGAACCGGTCCTGGGCCTCCCCTAGGTCGACTCAGCCTCAAATGAGCTACCTGGTGTAAGGGTGCGTAGTAAAACATCGCCACTGGGGAGACAAAGGCGGCCGGGCGTGGTGGCGCTGGCCATCCCACACCCCCTCCGTGTGCCACAGGTGCTGCTGCTCGCTAACAGCACTTGCCCCTGCGGCCTTGTTGCAGGCTACACGGGGGAGCTTTGTCTTTGTCGCGTACTTGTGATGCAAAGGTCGTCGTAGTCCGGGCAGCAGTCCCGGCGTCCCTTGCAGTAGGGGTCACAGGCGCACTCCGATTGGCTGACGCCGGAGAACAGCGCCTCATCGCAGCGCTCCTCGCACGAGCCTGAACTCACCACCGCTCACCAGTTACTCACCAGTTACTCACCCACTCACTCAGACACTCACTCAGACAGACACTCACCCGCTCACTCAGACACTCACCCACTCACTCAGACACTCACCCACTCACACAGACACTCACTCACGCAGACACTCACACAGCCACTCACCCACTCACACAGACACTCACTCACTCACACAGACAATCACTCACACAGACACTCACTCAGACACTTACCCACTCACTCAGACACTCACCCACACACTCACACACTCACTCACACAGACACTCACTCACACATACACTCACTCAGACACTCACTCACACAGACACTCACTCAGACACTCACCCACTCAATCACACAGACACTCACACAAACACTCACTCACACAGACACTCACTCACACAGACACTCACCCACTCAGACACTTACCCACTCACTCAGACACTCACACAGACACTCACCCACTCACTCAGACACTCACTCACTCACACAGACAATCACTCACACACACACTCACTCACTCACACAGACACTCACTCAGACACCCACTCACTCACCCACTCAATCACACAGACACTCACCCACACACTCACACACTCACTCACACACACACACACACACTCACTCACTCACACAGACACTCACTCAGACACCCACTCAATCACACAGACACTCACTCACCCACTCACCCACTCACACAGACACTCACTCACACAGACACTCACACAGACACTCACTCACTCACACAGACACCCACCCACTCACACACACAGACACTCATACAGACACTCACTCACACAGATACTCAAACACACACAGACACTCACCCACCCATGTTCACTGACCTGTGCGTGAGGCTTGTGCACATCCCAGGTCGCACAACGCCATCACCGCCATCACCGCCATCACCCACTTCACCCCCATCGCCTTCACCTGCATCACCGACCGTCCTGTCCGTCCCAGCCTCTACCCGACACTCAACAACACAACATTCATGTCGTCATTACACCTCCACCACCACCACCACCTCCACCACCTCCTCCTCTACCTCCACCACCACATCCACCACCACCTTCACCACCACCTCATTACACCTCCTCCACCACCTCTACCACGACCACCTCCACCACCACCTCCACAACCTCCTCCACCACATCCACCACCACCTCCTCCACCTCCACCACCACCTCCACCACCACCTCTACCACCTCCACCCCACCTCCTCCACCTCCACCACCACCTCCTCCTCCTCCACCACCACCTCCACCACCACCACCACCTCCACCACCTCCACCACCAACACCACCTCCACCACCTCCACCACCAACACCACCTCCACCACCTCCACCACCACCTCCTCCACCTCCACCACCTCCACCACCACCTCCACCACCTCCGCCTCCACCACCTCCACCTCCTCCACCTCCACCACCCCCATCACCTCCACCACCACCACCTCCACCAAAACCCACCACCACCACAACCACCACCTCCACCACCACCACCACTTCTACCACCACCACCACCACCACAACCACCACCTCCACCACCACCTCCACCACCTTCACCTCCACCACCTCCACCACCACCACCTCCACCACCATCACCACTTCTAACACCACCACCTCCACCACCACCTCTACCACCTTCACCTCCACCACCTCCACATCCACCACCACCTCGTCACACACACACCTGTACACATACACACCTCGTCACACACACACAGACACACACACACAGACACACACCTCGTCACACACACACACACACCTGTACACACACAAACAGACACCCAGACACCTCGTCACACACAGACACACACGCACGTTCACCTCCTCTCGGAACCCGCGACCTCCTCGTGTCTCCTCTCTCACCGACTGACTTCACGCTCCGTTCCTGTATGTCAAGCTGCGCAGATTTCCTCCCCCCCCCCCCCCCACACATCCCCCCACTTGATAGGCGCTGTTTGCCTGACCGGGTGAATGATTCACCCCTGATGGTGATCGTGGTGGAGGTGGAGTCCTCTTTCTGTCTCTGTCTGTCTGTGTCTGTGTCTGTCTGTCTCTGTCTGTCTGTCTGTGTCTGTCTGTGTCTGTCTGTGTCTGTCTGTCTGTCTGTGTCTGTCTCTGTCTGTCTGTCTGTCTGTGTCTGTCTGTCTGTCTGTGTCTGTCTCTGTCTGTCTGTCTGTGTCTGTCTGTCTGTGTCTGTCTGTATCTGTCTGTGTCTGTCTGTCTGTCTGTCTCTGTCTCTGTTTGTGTCTGTCTGTGTCTGTCTGTCTGTGTCTGTCTGTCTCTGTCTGTCTGTCTGTGTCTGTGTCTGTTTGTCTGTCTGTGTCTGTCTGTCTGTGTCTGTCTCTGTCTGTCTGTCTGTGTCTGTCTGTCTGTGTCTGTCTGTCTGTGTCTGTCTGTGTCTGTGTCTGTGTCTGTCTGTGTCTGTGTCTGTGTCTGTCTGTCTCTGTCTGTCTCTGTCTGTCTCTGTCTGTCTCTGTCTGTCTCTGTCTGTCTGTGTCTCTGGTGCCGGACGGGCAACGCTGTCGTGGTCAGTGCTGTGGGGGGAGGGCCAATTCCAATTGGCCTTCCTCCTCATGGCACTTGTGACTACCACAGCGGCTACATGGGGGCTTCAATTAACTTACCGTTAAACCATGACTACAAAATTTAATAAATAAGCTTGTGACGTCTGTGACGTCTCCTGGTCAAGCCCCAATTGGCGGAGCCAGGAGACTGAATCTTTACCCTCGGTGCTTCTCCAGAAACAACACAAAACCACTACGGATGGCCACGTGGAATGTTCGATCGCTCACTGCGGAGGAGAGGCTGCCACTCCTCTGTCGGGAGCTGGACCGGTACCGCCTGGATCTTTGTGGTATTCAGGAGGTCCGGTGGACCGGTTCTGGCTCCTGCCACCATGAGGGGTGGACAGTCCTCTACTCGGGGCAGGAGACTGCCAAACAACAGGGTGTGGCTCTTCTTCTGAACAAAAGAATGAACGAGGCATGGGAGCGTGGCAGGGAGGTGTGGGAAACGGTAAGCCCCAGGCTACTTTGGGCTCGCCTTCCTATCAACCAGAGGTGAGGAGTGGTGGTCGTGGTTACTTATGCCCCCACTGAAGACGAACATCCGTGGAGGGATGCAGGCAAGGCCGATGAGTCAGATGCCTTTTATGACCTCCTGTCACAGGTGCTAGCTAAAGTGGCCCCTCGGGATAGAGTCATCTTGTTGGGTGACTTCAATGCCCGAGTTGGTCATGATGCTGGCACCTGGTCTGGAGTGATTAGAAGGCATGGGCCAGATCAGCTCAATAACAACGGCAGGAGGTTGCTAGATTTAAGTGCAGCCCATGGGCTTGTAATTGCCAACACGCTGTTCCGGCATCGGCGCATCCACACAACATCATGGATGCATGCCGGGTCCAAGCAAGAACATCTGCTGGACTACATAATGCTGAGGAAGGTGGTGTTTGTACGCAGACTGCCCTACATGACATCATACCAACAGTCTGGGCCACTGGATGGGTTCCGCAGGATTGGAAGGATGCCCTGGTGGTCCCCCTCTTTAAGAAGGGGGACCGCACACACTGTAACAACTACAGGGGCATCTCACTCCTCAGTGTGCCGGGAAAGGTCCTGGCAAGGATTATTCAACATCGCCTTGCTAGGCACGCTGAGGAGAGGCTTGCGGAGCCCCAATGCGGTTTCAGGAAAGGACGGTCCTGCACAGATGCCATATTTTCTGTCCGTCTGCTACAGCAGAGGTGTAGGGAATTACAACATGACATACATCTCTGCTTCATTGACCTGGTCAAGGCCTATGATACCATCAGTAGACCTGGGCTCTGGGTTGTTCTTCGTGCTTTCGGAGTCCCTGACCCTCTGCTCACGATCATTAAGGACCTTCATGATGGTGAGCGGGCCCGGGTAAAACTACGTGGTCTGGAGTCGGAGCCATTCGCTGTACACCATGGGGTGCGACAGGGATGTCCTCTGGCTCCCACATTATTTAATATCTATTTCGACCGCATAGTTCATGAGGCCTTCAATAGCTGTACCAGAGGAATTTCCATCTGGTACAGATACAATGGGAAGTTGATCGATGCCCGGGTGTGGTCAAGGGATGGCTCCCTATTGGTCAACCACGTTATGTATGCCGACGACATGGTAATTGCGGCTCACTCAGAGGAGGAGTTGGAGGCGCTGCTGCTGAAAAAGGAGTGTGCCACTAAGAGGTGAGGCCTTACCATCAGCCCCACCAAAACTAAGCACCTGCCTGGGTATTTTGTACCATCGGGCACTCCACCCCCACAACTCCCAAACGGTGATGGGGCAGTTGTGGAGAGAGTGGAGAGTTTCCCATACCTGGGCAGTGTGCTCATGACTGGCTCCAGTTTAACAACAGAGGTCTCACTCCGAATCAGTCGAGCGGCATTATCTTTTCATCGGTTGCGTAACGCTGTGTGGAAACTACCAGGTATTTCACTCCGCACGAAGCTTCGGGTCTTCTTAGCCACAGTCATTCCATCACTTCTCTACGCTTGCGAAACGTGGACCCCCCTAATGGAACATCTTCGCCGGTTAGAAACATTTAGGCTGGCCTGCCTACGATCAATCCTGGGTTTAACCAGACTGGATTGTGTGAGGAGCTCACAAATCCTCAAAAGATCTGGACAAAGTCCCATCGGTGAGCACCTCCGGCAGGCAAGGCTGCGTTGGCTGGGCCCTGTAGCCCGCATGCCAAATCACCGCATGCCCAAACAGCTTTTGTTCGGCCGGATCGAGGGGGCTAAACGGGCGCGGCACGGGCTAGAGAAGAGATGGAGTGACGTGGTACAGGATGATGTGGAGCTGAGTGGACTTGCCGATGACTGGTACCAGCGGTGTCAAGATCGACCTCTGTGGAGGAGGCTCGTGAAGGAAGCTACTGGGCAGTTGGAGGCAGTCGCCCTCCAACAACAACAGAGGGCGGAGGATGACGCTCACAACAACGAGCAGAGCGCCGGGTGGCTAAAGCACAGCAAGTTGGCACAGTAGGGGGCACAGGTGGTGCATCAGCCAGTCATCTTGGTCATCTCAGTCAGTTGACCCGTGGCACCTGGGTCTGCCCCGTGACCTCCTGCCAGCTAGCGTTCGACACTTCACGTGGCCTCAAGGTGCACATGGCCTGGCACAAGCGTCGTGGTGACGTCACTGCCACTTAGTGGCGAATGTCGGTTGTTGTTGAGTGAGTGTGAGTGTGTGTGAGTGTGTGTGTGATTGTGTGTGTGAGTGTGTGAGTGGGTGAGTGTGTGAGTGTGTGTGTGAGTGAGTGTGGGTGTGTGTGAGTGAGTGAGTGTGTGAGTGAGTGTGAGTTTGTGTGAGTGAGTGTGTGAGTGAGTGTGTGTGTGAGTGAGTGTGTGTGTGAGTGAGTGTGTGTGTGAGTGAGTGTGTGAGTGAGTGTGTGTGTGTGTGAGTGTGTGTGTGAGTGTGTGTGTGAGTGTGTGAGTGAGTGTGTGAGTGAGTGTGTGAGTGTGTGTGTGAGTGTGTGAGTGAGTGTGTGTGTGAGTGTGTGTGTGAGTGAGTGTGTGTGTGAGTGTGTGTGTGTGAGTGTGATTGTGTGAGTGTGTGAGTGAGTGTGTGTGTGAGTGAGTGTGTGTGCGTGAGTGAGTGTGTGAGTGAGTGTGTGTGTGATTGTGTGAGTGTGTGTGTGTGAGTGTGTGAGTGAGTGTGTGTGTGATTGTGTGTGTGATTGTGTGAGTGAGTGTGTGAGTGAGTGTGTGAGTGAGTGTGTGTGAGTGAGTGTGAGTGTGTGTGAGTGTGTGTGTGAGTGTGTGTGTGAGTGTGTGTGTGAGTGAGTGTGTGAGTGAGTGTGTGTGTGAGTGTGTGTGAGTGTGTGTGTGAGTGTGTGTGTGTGAGTGTGTGAGTGTGTGTGTGAGTGAGTGTATGTGTGTGAGTGAGTGAGTAAGTGTGAGTGTGTGTGAGTGTGTGTGTGAGTGTGTGTGTGAGTGAGTGTGTGTGTGTGTGAGTGTGAGTGTGTGTGAGTGTGTGTGTGAGTGAGTGTGTGAGTGTGTGAGTGTGTGAGTGAGTGTGTGTGTGAGTGTGAGTGTGTGTGAGTGTGTGTGTGAGTGAGTGTGTGAGTGTGTGAGTGTGTGAGTGAGTGTGTGAGTGAGTGTGAGTGAGTGTGTGTGTGAGTGTGTGTGTGAGTGAGTGTGTGAGTGTGTGTGTGTTCACTGTCTGTGTTGACTGCAGCATTCCGTGAGGTCACGAGGTTATCATTGCAGCGGACATCAAAGCCGTGGGTGGTTGTGGTGTTGGTGGTTGTGGTGGTGGTTGTGGTGGAGGTTGTTGTGGAGGTTGTGGTGGTGGTTGTAGTGGTGGTTGTGGTGGAGGTTGTGGTGGTTGTTGTGGTTGTCATGGTGGTGGTTGTGGTGGTGGTTGTTGTGGTGTAGGTTATTGTGGTTGTTGTGGTGGTGGTGGTTGTGGTGGTGGTTACATGAGTGACACCAGGCTAAAGAGACCCCACATCCTTAAAAACGGATGTATTCACAGTAACTGCTAAGAATTAACAAATCAATATATATCGACGAGGTTGTGAAAATGGTAACGAATCATCATTGTTAACTTGACCACCATCATCATTAACATCATCACTATCATCATCATCAGCAGCAGCATCACCATCATCATCACCACCATCACCACCAACATCACCATCATCATCACCATCATCATCATCACCACCATCACCACCATCAACACCACCATCATCACCACCATCACCACCATCATCACCATCATCACCATCATCACCATCATCATCACCACAATCACCACCATCACCACCATAAACACCACCATCACCACCATCACCACCATCACCACCATCACCACCATCAACACCACCGTCATCACCACCATCACCACCATCATCACCACCATCACCACCATCAACACCACCATAATCACCACCATCAACAACAACAACCGCCATTCGCCACTAAGTGGCGGTGACGTCACCACGACGCTTGTGCCAGGCCATGTGCACCTTGAGGCCACGTGAAGTGTCGAACGCCCGCTGGCAGGAGGTCACCGGGCAGACCCACGTGCCACGGGTCGACTGACTGAGATGATTGAGATGACTGGCTAATGCACCACCTGTGCCACCTACTGTGCCAACTTGCTGTGCTTTAGCCACCCGGCGCTCCTCTCGTTGTTGTGAGCGTCGCTCCTCCGCACTCTGTTGTTGTTGGAGGGCGACTGCCTCCAACTGCCTAGTAGCGGCCTTCACGAGCCTCCTCCACAGAGGCCGATCTTGACACCGCTCGTACCAGTCATCGGCAAGTCCACTCAGCTCCACGTCCTCCTGTACCACATCACTCCATCTCTTCTCTATCCCGTGCCGCGCCCGTTTAGCCCCCTCGATCCGGCCGAACAAAAGCTGTTTAGGCATGCGGTGGCTGGGCATGCGGGCTACATGACCCAGCCAACGCAGCCTTGCCTGCCGGAGGAGCTCACCGATGGGACTTTGCCCAGATCTTTCAAGGATTTGTGAGCTCCTCACACAATCCAGCCTGCAGGTTAAACCCAGGATTGATCGTAGGCAGGCCAGCCTAAATGTTTCCAACCAGCGAAGATGCTCCACTAGAGGGGGTCCACGTTTCCCAAGCGTAGAGAAGGGAGGGAATGACTGTGGCCGAGAAGACCCGAAGCTTCGTGTGGAGCGACAGACCAGGTAGCTTCCACACAGCGTTACGTCATAGACGCCTGTCCGCCCAGGGCCTCCGGCACAAGCATAATACGTTTTTTGCATCGCAGTTGAGTGGTAGTTAATTGAAGGTGGAGGGGTTACCAGCCCCTCGCACCCGTCCAGAGCCCCCATTTGGCCGCTGTGGTGGTCACAGACGCCATGAGGGGGAATGGCCAATAGGAATTGCCCCCCCCCCCCCCACGGCACTGCCCACCACAGAGTTAACGTCCGGCACCAGGAGGAGGTCGGGGGTTGTTTTTGCCGGACACACACACACACACAGGTACACACAGCAACAACAACAACAACCGCCATTCGCCACTAAGTGGCAGTGACGTCACCACGACGCTTGTGCCAGGCCATGTGCACCTTGAGGCCACGTGAAGTGTCGAACGCCCGCTGGCAGGAGGTCACGGGGCAGACCCAGCAGGTGCCACGAGTCGACTGACTGAGATGACCGAGATGACTGGCTGATGCACCACCTGTGCCCCCTACTGTGCAAACTTGCTGTGCTTTAGCGACCCGGCGCTCCGCTCGTTGTTGTGAGCGTCGCTCCTCCGCCCTCCGTTGTTGTTGGAGGGCGACTGCCTCCAACTGCCCAGTAGCGTCCTTCACGAGCCTCCTCCACCAACGCCACCACCACTACCACCACCACCAACGCCACCACCACCAACGCCACGACCGTGGTAGTCATTCTCCTGACCACTGATAAGTCCTCCAGCTGGCACGTGAGCACGTGTGTGTGTCTGTGTGTCTGTGTGTGTGTCTGTGTGTGTGTCTGTGGGGAGTGGTAGTGTAGTGGTTAGGGCTACGAAGCCGGCCACCCAAGTTCGATTCCCGCTCACGGCCAACATCAGTGACGATTATCTGAACCGGTCCCGGGCCTCCCCTAGGTCGACTCAGCCTCAAATGAGTACCTGGTGCGATGTGTGAACATCGCCATTGGGGAGACAAAGGCGGCCGGGCGGGCGTAGTCCTGGCCCACCCCACCCCCTCGTGTGTAGCCACAGTTGTCAGCTTTCATAGGTGCTGCTACTCGCAAAAAGCACTTGTCCCTTCAGCCCTGTTAGAGGCTACCTGGGGGAGCTTTGTCTGTGTGTGAATCATAGGTGGTGCTACTCGCTAATAACAGCACTTGCCTCTACAGCCCTGCTAGAGGCTACCTGGGGGAGCTTTGTATGTGTGTGAATCATAGGTGGTGCTACCTGCTACTTGCAGCACTTTCCCCTACAGCCCTACTAGAGACTACCTGGGGGAGCTTTGTGTGTCCGTCACCAAAATCCGCAATCATTTATTGTCGTGTCGCCAAAATAAAAACAACAACAACAACAAATTGGACACAAAATTGACACCGCGAAAAAACCACCCCACACAAATCACCAACGCCGTGAGTGTCACCGTCATCCGTGACGTCAGTGAGCGTCACCGCTCGTGCGTGACGTCAGTGAGCGTCACCGCTCGTGTGTGACGTCAGTGACGTCCGTGCCACAACATCCAAGATGGAAGCACAAAGAATCGAACGGAAATCGGAGATTTAACTCGAGCCACAAAACGTTTCCCTTTAAGGCAAAGAAGAAGATTTATAATATATTCTATATATACTGACATTATATATATATTATACAAAAAATAGTAAAATGGTAACTGAAAGCAAAAAATACGTTTCATTCGTGGTCATTCCTTCCTTAATTCTCTCTTCCCAAGAGCGACAGCGATAGCGGTAGCTGTAGGCCTGGTCGTAGCTATCTGACCATCTAGCCGGCTGGCTGGTTATCTAGTTGGCTGGCTATTTAGCTGTCTGGCTGGCTGTCTATCGAGCTAGGTAGCTGGCTGGCTTGCTGGATATCTGGTTAGCTGGCTGATTGGCTGACTATCTGGTTAGCTGGCTATCTGGTTAGCTGGCTGATTGGCTGGATATCTGGCTCGCTCGCTAGCTGACTGGCTATCTGGCTAGGTAGCTGGCTAGGAAGCTGGCTGGGCTGGCTGGGCTGGCTAGCTGGCCAGTTGCCTATCTGGCTAGATAGCGAACTGGTTAGCTAGCTAACTAGTTATCTATTTAGCTGGCTAGCTAACTGGCTCGCCGGCGAGTTGGCGATCTAGCTGGCTGGCTATCTGGTTGGATAGCAAACTGGCTGGGTGGCTTGCTGACTATCTGATTAACATCTAGCTGGCTGGCTAGCTGCCTGGCTATCTGGCTAGATAGTTAGCAGGCTGGCAAGCTATAGATCTATCTGGCTGGCTGGCTATCTATCAATCTATCTGGCTGGGTGGCTATCTATCAATCTAGCTGGCTGGGTGGCTTGCTAGCCGTCTATCTGGCTAGCCAGCTCATGGGCTTGCTATCTCGATATTGTAGCTGGCTGGCTTGCTATTTAGCTGACTTGCTATCTGGCTAGATAGTTAGCTGAGTGGCTCTCTGGCTAGCTGACTGACTATCTGGTTGGACAGCTTACTGGCAGGCTGGCTAGCTGGTGGGCTGGCTATCTGGCTAGATAGATAGCTAGGTAGGTATCTTCCTAGCTTGCTGTCTGGATATCTGGCTATCTGCCTGCCCGGCTGGCTAGCTGCCTAACCAGCTATCTGGCTAGCTGGCTATCTGGTTATATGGCTATCTGGCTGGGAGCAGAGCCAGAGGCGCGTCCCCGTCATCAGTAAGGGAGGTTCCCCTCGATCCAGGCGAGGGATTTCCACACGCGCCCGTAGGCGGCCGGCTGGGTGGCGTTTGCGCAGTCGGCACGGCGGCTGTCGATGCCCGTCAGGTACCACCTCCTGTCCGTGCCCAGGCAGAAGACGCCACCGCCCTGGCCCAGCTGGGGAAGGCGGAAAGGCGGATGGTGGATTGGACTTTGATGATGTTTCAAGCATCCAGGTGGGACACCCATTGTGTGTGCGTGTGTCTGTATGTATAGTGTAGTGTATAATATAGTGTAGTGTATTGTGTAGTGTAGTAGTGTATAGTGTAGTAGTGTTCAGTGTAGTAGTGTATAGTGTAGTAGTGTATAGAGTAGTGCATAGTGTAGTGTATAGTGTAATGTATAGTGTAGTGTATAGTGTAGTGTATAGTGTATTAGTGTATAGTGTAGTAGTGTAGTGTGTAGTGTAGTGTATAGTGTAGTGTAGTGTGTTGTGTAGTGTATAGTTTAGTGTATAGTGTAGTGTATAGTGTAGCGTTGCATCACCTGGCAGCTACTGGCCCAACCCTGACGCTTGGCGGCACACATCTTCGTGCGGTGCGTGAAGTTGCCCCACGCCTGCGTGCACAGCGACTCGTTCACCAGCCGGACGTTGCCCTCAGCGGCGCGGGCCGACACAGATCCTGGGGGGTGGGGCGTTGGGGGTGGGGAGTAACAATGATGTCACAGGACTACATGATGATGTCACAGGCGTAGATGATGATGTCACAGGCCTAGATGATGATGTCACAGGCGTAGATGATGATGTAATAGGCGTACAGGCCGTGACATCATCGGCATCGTCGCTAATGTTATCACACACAAACACTAAATTACGTATTCCAGTACCTTAGATATACACTATACACTACGTGTACATATTATAACGTACGAGCTATACACTACACACTACATGACGTACACTAACGTACTAGCTATACACTACACACTACATGACGTACACTAACGTACTAGCTATACACTACACACTACATGACGTACACTAACGTACTAGCTATACACTATACACTACGCACCGTCGCTGCGCCGCAAGCCCAGCGCCTGGCAGCTGCGTCCCAGCAAGGGGCTCTGCTCGTGTCGCGAGGGCAGGCACACCGCCTGCACGGACGGCCCCAACGTCGCCCGCCAGCCCAGCCGCAGCATGGCGACGTCGTGGGCGCCGGTCACCGCGGAGAACTTGGGGTCGACCAAGATGGCCGTCACGTCCAGATGCTCGCCAGAGGCCGTGGTGCAGTTCCAGCTGTAGTTGCCGGGACTGAACGGACGTACACACGCGTACACACACACACACATATACACACGTACACACACGTACACACACACACACATACACACACACACATGTACATACACACACACGTACACACGTACACACACACACGTACACACACACGTACATACACACACACACGTACACACACACACAAACACACACATACACACACAAGTACACACACACACACACGTACACACACACACGTACACACACATACAAACACACGTACATAAACACACGTATATACACACACATACATACACATACGCACACACACACACGTACACACGTACACACACGTACATACACACACACATACATACACATACACACACATGTACATGTGTGTGTAAAAACACACGTACACGAGTGCGAAAGTTGTTTGGTGGTCTGGCATGTACGCTCATGAGTAGGGAATTAGTGCGCGTATTCAGTAACTCGCGAATATGGGAAACTCGCAAAATCCAGAACACGCGCGCGCCTAGAGCGAGGGATTAATAAAAACACATTTAGTAAGTCGAGAATTCAGAAGTAGGACACTTAGCCAGGGATTCATGAACACATTTAGTAACTCGAGAAATCAGAAGTGGGATACTTAGCCAGTGATTAATGAACAAAATTAGTAACTCAAGAATTCAGAAGGGGGACACGTAGCAGGGAATGGATTCTTTGCTCCGCTGCAAGTTTCCCCCCATAGTATAACATTTATATGCTTAATACAATGTACAAAGTAATATATAGTATCGTAATTGTATAGTAAACATATAGCAGTGTGATACACATTAGGGTGGGTAGAATAATACATAGTGTTATATTAAAATGTATAAGGTATAGGGTGGTTTATAGCAATACAGTATATAATTTAAAGTTGGGTTTATCTATGGCAGTATATAGTACGGTGTATACTCATGTGATGTAAGAGAATAAAGTTTAGATGGAAGCATATTATATAATTTTTACGACGTAGAATTGTAATGTATTACTTGTTGTTAGTAACTCAGCTTATTGTAGAGTATAGTAAGTATACTGATGATGCTATGCAGTTTATACTTTAGTTTTTTATGTAGTTTATACTTTAGTTTTCTACGTGGTTGTTTAGTAACTGCAGCTACATACTATTAACATTCCTTTCCTTTGTTAATGCTACTCCCTGCACCCTCCCTTGGTGCTGCTGATCCTGCATAATGCATGGGCATAATATGACTTTGAAACCCCCCCGCCCACCTCCGACGCATTTCCCATGAATATGCTAAATTCCTCTTGATATGCACATTCTTTTTGTTAAGGCGCTCTTCTTCTTCCACCTCCAACCCAGCTTATATATAAGCTCCTAGCTTGGCAGTGTCTCATTCTTCACCTGAAGACGGCTGCTTGCGTTGTAGCCGAAACGTCGTGAGAATTATTTTATTTTATTATGTTTATTTTTATTATTATATTACTTCCCTTCTACGTGACTTTACCGAAAGAACCAAGAAGATTAATGAACGCATTTAGTAACTCGAAAATTCAGAAGTGGGACATTTAGCGAGGGATTAATGAACACATTTAGTAACTCGCGAATTCAGAAGTGGGATACTTAGCAAGGGATTAATGAACGCATTTAGTAACTCGCCAATATGGTGGGAAAACTCGCGAAATCCCGAACTCGAGGTGGCCGCTAGGTGACAACAACTATGGGGGCCGCCGTGTCGAGGCCCAGGGGCTGACCTCTCTCGCAGGCAGCTCGCCGCGGTCACCACCCACGAGTCGGACAGGAGGGAGCCGAGGCACTGCAGCTGGTCCGTCTGCCTCGTGACGGTCACCTGCCAAGGCCAGGCGCTCAGAACGGACGCGTTGGCGACGCCGCAGCCTTGCGGGAGGGTGGCGGAGACCACGTCGACAGGAAGGGTGCGGTGGGTGGGTGGGTGGGGTTGGTAGGTGGGTGGAGTATGTGAGTGGGTGTGAGTGGATGAGTGGGTAGATGGGTGGGTATGTGGGTGGGAGGGTATGTGGGTGGGTGGGTATGTGGGTGGGTGAGTGGTTGGGTGGGGTGGGTGGGTATGTGAGTGGGTGGGTTTGTGAGTAGGTGGGGTTGGTGGGTGGGTATGTGAGTGGGTGAGTGGGTGGGTTTGTGAGTGGGTGGGGTTGGTGGGTGGGTATGTGAGTGGGTGATTGGATGGGTGAGGTGGGTATGTGAGTGGGTGGGTTTGTGAGTAGGTGGGTGGGGTGGGTGGGTATGTGAGTGGGTGGGTTTGTGAGTGGGTGGGTTTGTGAGTGGGTTAGTGGGTGGGTGGGTGGGATGGGTGGGTATGTGAGTGGGTGAGTGGGTGGGTGGGTTTGTGAGTGGGTAGGTGAGTGAGTGGGTCGGTATGTGAGTGGGTGAGTAGGTGGGGTTGGTGGGTGGGGTTTGTGGATGGGTATGTGAGAGGGTGAGTGAGTGAGTGGGGTTGATGGGTGGGTGGGTGTTTTTAACGCGTGGAGCTCTGCCCACACGTTTGTTGAAACGGGAGGGTCATGATCCCGTCCGCTTTCATTATAATTTGTCCCTCTCCCGTTCTGACGAATTGCGTTATTACGTCATCGCGTCATCAAAACGATTCGGCAAAGATCGAAGTGAAATCACGTCATCGGTACGATCCCGACCCTGACGATGCCTGCTGGTGCTGTGGGTCTCTATGGGTCTCTGTGGGTCTCTGTGGGTCTCTATGGGTCTTTGTGGGTCTGTGTGGGTCTCTGTGGGTTTCTATGGGCCTTTATGTGTATGAATGTACACGCTATGGTGATGATGATATCAGCAACATTGTTCACCTTCTATCATTTGTGACGGTCAGATCTCTCTCAGAACAACAGCCACGTAGCATACCTCATTGGGGCCTGACGTGCTACAAATAAAACACAGCTGATACATTCTTCTTCGCATTATATTTCCAAGTTTACCATGTTTGTTTTTTCATTCATTTGTACCTGATGATGGTTGCTCGTGTTGCAATCGAAACGTCGTATTCTATTATTATTTTATTTTATTTCTTTCGACGTCACTTCACCGACAGAACCAAAGAGTCATTCCTGCAGTCGCGAAAGCTTCGAATCTAGTTTCATAGCTGAAACGTGTCGAGGAACGCGGCTTTGTGTTCAAGTGAGGTGCACTCGCCGCTGTTGCGCCGTACTCACTTTTCGAGACCTTCATCGGATTAATCGTTTCAAAGTTCACGACGACTCCGTCGCCTGTGTAATAAACAACAACAACAATGACAAACAAACAAGCAAAGTTAGTTAACTTCCTTTAACAAACTCGAGGTGCCAGTTTCGGGGAAGTTTTGATAGCGGTGCGAAGCGTGGGAGGGGGGGCGCTGAGTAAGATTTGTGTAAGATTTGTGATGCTGAGTAAGATGTGTTAAATTTGTGTAAGGTTTGTGATGCTCAGTAAGATTTGTGTAAGATTTGTGACTCTGGGAAGTATTTGTGTAAGTTTTGTGATGCTGAGTAAGATTTGTGTGAGATTTGTGACGCTGAGTAAGATTTGTGTGAGATTTGTGATGCTGAGTAAGATTTATGCAAGATTTGTAACACTGCGTAAGATTTGTGTGAGATTTCTGACGCTGAGTAAGATTTGTGTAAGATTTGTGACGCTGCGTAAGACATGGAGGGCGATGAGGGTGACGCGTGTCTGGTCGTCATCACAGACGTGCGACTGCCCTCATGAAGGACACGAATCAAGTCTCACAAAGCCCCTCGGCTGTTGTGGAGGTCGCCTCACTCCTCCCGAGGGACAGACGACAACCTCCCTAACGTCATTAGTGTTGTTGTTGTGATCGTTGTTGTTGTTGTCGTCTATTTAGTTGAACCTGTCTGTCCCACCCCACCACTCCCGCTCCCTCGCAGAGGAGAAGGGGAACAGGGTGGACTCCCCCCCCCCCCTTCCGTGGCCTCACCTTGAAGCCCCCGAAGAGAGTCGAGCACGAGGTGGAGTCTGTTGGAGGACGAGCGCAGGCCGGGCGGTCTCACAACGCCGCCGCAGAACGCGCCCAGCGAGTCGCCGTTGTCGTCGTAGACGGTCAACGACTCGTCCACGCAGTCGGGGTCAGAAGACAAACTGCGGCGGTGGCAGAGTGAGGGAGTGTAGTGTAGCATGTAAGAGCACGTGTAGTGTGTAGTGTAGCACGTACGAGTATGTGTAGTGTAGCATGTGCTACACTACGCATGTGTAGTGTTGCACGTATAGAAGTGCATAGTCGTGTATAGTGTAGTGTATAGCAAGGCCGTGTATAGTATATAGTACACACAGGTACACACACACACACAGGTACACACACACGTACTGTGGCGTATAGCTGCGTGTAGTGTATAATGTAGCGTAGTCGTGTACTGCATGTAGCGCCTGCCGAACTTCTAACACCGCCCTACGTGTACCGTTGACCAAAGCAAAAGAAGCCGTGGCCTCTGGAACGTGGAGCGCAAACAGCGGACTCCCCCCCCGCCCCTCCCCAATCGAGATCTCACTTGAACTGCTGGAACCTCAGCTTGACCTCGTATCTGGGGTCCACCTGGACGGTCCATCGGCACAGGGCGCTCCTCTCGCCGGCCGCGGAGAAGTTGGACGACGACAGCGATCCCTGGCTTCCGACGAGCGTCTCCCTGCACGGTGACCCCACTGGTGGTGGTGGTGGTGGAGGGTGAGATCGCGTGAATATGTAGATGCTGTATCCTTTGTGTCTTACGGTAAAGTCACATAGATAGGTTCAAAGAAAATAACCAAAAAATTACAAAAAAATTCAAAAAACTACGACGTCTCGTCATCAGGAAGAGGTGGTGGTGGTGGAGGGTTACGACGCATTCATACTTCCGTGATCCAGGTTTTATTTGTGGGGGGGGGGGGGGGGGTTAGATTGCGTGAATATATAGATGCTGTATTTTTTGTGTCTTTCGGTAAAGTCACGTAGATAGGTTCAAAGAATCTTGATTTGAAGCTTTCGTGACTGCAGGAATCCACACTCTTTGGTTCTTTCGGTAAAGTCACGTGGGTAGAAAAAGAAAATAAATCACGACGTTTCTGGTGCAACACAAGCATCCGTCATCAGGTGGGGAAGCGTGATGTGTTCATTTTATTTTATACCTACGTGACTTTACCGAAAGAACCAAAGAGTAAGGTGCAAAGAAAATAACAAAAAATAAGAAAAAACCACGACGTTTCGATTGCAACGCAAGTCATCAAGAAGAGGGGTTAGCTTCTAAAGGTAATCTGTTTATAAAGGTTTGAAATGGGCGTTGCCCAAATGTCAGCAGCCAATGTTAATGTGAGTGGTGGGCAGCGACTGCGACGGTGGTGGTTTTGCCCACCAATCAAAGGGCTGCCCAGAAAAACCAGCAAGTTAATGTAAGATCCTGAGGTGGCCATGTTCCTGTGAGAGATTAGCACGTTAATGGAGGATCACAAGGCTTTAAAACCTCGAGCTCGGTGGGAGCCTCAGCCCTTTCGCGAGTCTCGTCGGAGTCTCGCCGCCGCGTGTGAGCAATCAACGCATCAAGCGAGGGGCTCACCGCGTTATCGCAGCAAGACAAACAAACAAACAGACATTTTAGATTTGAAGCTTTCGTGACTGCAAGGATTCATACTCTTTTGTTTTTTCGGTAAAGACACACTTAAGCGGTGCGCTTTCGCTTCGTTGTCCCCGCCTGAAGAAGGACGCTTGTGTTGCGCCCGAAACGTCGTGATTTAATTGAGTTGTTTTCATTAATTGAATTAAATTTTTTACCTACGTGACTTTACCGATTAAACCAAAGAGTATAAACAAACAGACAAACAAACAGACAGACACACACACAAACCGGCAAACAGACAAAAAAACTCACCCCTGTAAAACGCGCTGAAGTTGCCGGCGATTCCCCTCGTGTCGTACGTGGCCCTTATCGACAAGGTGTTGGAGGACGAGATGATGGGAGCAGGGACGCCATCGCGGTCGTACTTGCCCAGGAGCGGCGAGTCCACGGACGGCCCGTCGTAGACGTAGACGACCTCGGCGTCTGTCTGCAGACTTCACGCACACAGACAGCAGAGAGCTGCTGCTGTGATACGCCCCAACGGTGGCATTGTCCCGGCGCTGGTCGCCTTTTGGCGTTGTCTTCTGGTCTGGCGCCGTTTGAGACTAGGCTCTAAAGAAAGATGTCTCTGGTGTTGTGGACCAATCAGTTTCAAAGACAATGCATCATCATATACTACCAAAGCATGTTTTAGTTTGCATGTTCACCACAAAGTATACGTGGCTAATGCAGTGACATGATTCCTTGCAAAAGGTTTCTGTTTGGTGTTTTAACATCTTAACGCAATTGTTATATTGCCAGAAAGGGTAAAACCTATTCTTACGTTGAGCAGAGCTCTCGTTACGGCCGCGAACGCTTCAAAACCACAAAACGTTAGTGACATTACGAATAAAAGATGGCCTCTGGAATAAAAGATGTCCACCGAAATCAAAGATGTCCGCCACCAAAAAAAGTGGAGGCCATATATATTTGTATTCTTAGGTTTTTTTTTTTCGGTAAAGTCACGTAGGTAAAAAATTCAAATTCAAATTAGATTTGCTGTATCAAGTGAAGCCTACTAGGTGTGAAACCGACGTTCGTACTTACACGCTCTAACCCCAAAAACAACCTCTAGCATGAGCACATGTGTACGTTGAACCTCCATCGCCGTTGTACGAAGGTCGTCCGTGCCCATCGGCATAGCGGACTCTAATAGCCCGAAGCGGGTCGTGACGTGGGAGTAAACCTGGAGGCCAGAGTGAGTGCACCTATCCCCCCCTCCCCCCCGCCCCCTCTTACCTGAACGTCTGGAAGCGAAGGATCACGGCCGTCCCCACGGCGCCGGTGATGGTCCAGAGGCAGTCTCCGACGTTGGGTCTCGCGAGTAAATCGGCGAACTGGATGGTGCCGCTCGCGGCGGCGAGGTTCACGCGACAGACGACGCCTAGAACATCGCGGGACACTCTTTAGTTACGGAGTTTCACTGAACGTATCGTAAAATGGCGGAGGCGTCAAAATCGCCGAGAGATTTATTGAAGCAGGCATCAGAGTCACCAAAGATTACTATATTCTTCGCTGTACACTAAACTACTATACACTACACTACTATACACTGCACTACTATACACTACACTACTATACACTACACTATTATACACTACACTACTATACGCTACACTACTATACGCTACTCAATTATACACTACTCTACTATACTATACACTACACTACTATACACTACACTACAATATACACTTCACTACTATACACTAGACTACTATACACTACACTACAATACACTACACTACAATAAACACTTCACTACCATACACTAGACTACTATACACTACTCTATACACATCTCTGCTATACACTATACACTTCACTACTTTCCACTACACTATACACTACACTACTATACACTACACTATACACTATACTACTATACGCTACACTACTATACACTATGCTAATATACACTACACTACTATACACTACACTATACACTACACTACTATACACTTCACTATTATACACTACACGCTCCACTACTATACACTATAATACTATACACTATACTACTATACGCTACACTACTATACACCACACTACTATACACCACACTACTATAGACTATACACTACACTATTATACACTATACAACTATACGCTACACTACTATACACTACACTACTATAAGCTACACTACTATACACTATGCTATTTGCTAGACTACTATACACCAAACTACTATACACTATACTGCTATACGCTACACTATTATACACTAAACTACTATACGCTACACTAATATACACTATACTACTATACTACTATACACCACACTACTATACACTACACTACTATACACTATACTACTGTAATGCGGGCGTAAATGGGAAGGCCGGATGTGACGATCCGGGAGGGAGGAGTCAGGGTCACGTGGGAGAGGGGTTATAGAGGGGAGCCTGGAAGAGATCGGGGCCAGTCGATGGAGTGAAGAGGCGGGACCACGTTGGGTGGCCGCCGCGCCATCAGCCACGTGGCTGATGGGGCTTGGCACACCGTCGGCCAGCGGTGTGGAGAGCGAGAGAAGAGTGTGCGGGGCACACGGGGCTAGTGGGGTGGCTAGCGGAGTGTGCGGGGCACACGGGGCTAGCGGAGGGGCTAGCAGGGCGTGCGTGGCACGCAAGAGGAGACGCTGGTCCCTTGTCAGGACCAGCGGGGTGAAGGACGAGTGGAGGAGTTGAGGAGGAAGCGAGTGCGCGGGGCACGTGAGAGACGACGCTGGTCCGAGGAGGAGGCCAGTGGGGTGCGGAGGAGAAGAACCCAAATAAAGGACGAACGGAGACTTACATCGCCTGACAGAGTCCTTTATTACACTACTATACACTAAACTACTATACACTAAATTACTATACACTAAACTACTATACATTATACTACCAAACACTACACTACTATACGCTACACTATACACTACACTACTATACACTAAATTACTATATGCTACACTACTATACACTACACTACTATACACTAGACTACTATACTACTATACACCACACTACTAAACACTACACTACTATACACTACACTACTATACACTACACTACTATACACTAGACTACTATACTACTATACACTATACTACTATACACCACACTACTATACACTATGCACTACGATACTACAATACACTATACTACTACACTACTATACACTACACTATACACTACACTACACTATACACTACACTATACACTACACTATACACTACACTACTATACACTACACTATACACTACACTACAGAGGGAGAGAGGGACGAGCTCTGGGTGTGGTTCGGTCGTGCGGAAGAGACGACAGGAACATCGCGTGGGTCAGAGGGTGGCGAGCGATGCAAGTTGATGGAAAGGGGATCGAGAGGAAGAAGGGCAGAAGAAGAGGTGGGGTTGGTGGGGGGTGCGATGTGGTGGATGCGATGTGGTGGTGCGATGTGGTGGTGCGATGTGGTGGGTGCGATGTGGTGGTGCGATGTGGTGGATGCGATGTGGTGGGTGCGATGTGGTGAGTGCGATGTGGTGGTGCGATGGGATTGTGGTGACCCAAGGAGCGGAAAGAGAGATGGCGCAGGAACAGGGCGGCGTGGAGAAGGTTGGCAACGAGAGCGGAGGAACGCCCCCACGTGGAGTGGGACAAACGCGTGGATGAAGAGGAAGAGGAAGGAGTCTGTGGGTCTCTGTGGAAGTCCATGGGTATTTGTACATCTATAGGTCTCGTTGTAGGTCCTGGATCTCTGTGGGAGTCTGTGGGTTTCTGTAGGAGTCTGTGGGTCTCTGTGGAAGTCCATGGGTGTCTGTACATCTGTGGGTCTCTTTGTTGGTCCGTTGGTCTCTGTGGACGTACATGGGTATCTGTACATCTCTGGGTCTCCGTGTGAGGCCAAAACGGGAGAAGCCGCTGTCAATAAAATACTCAAGCCAAGTGGACGAGTCACAGCGGGGGTCGCCTCTGCTAAATCCACAACATCAGTTGTGCACAGACTCAGCCCATCCACCAGGGGGAGGGACTGTAATGGCACAGGCGTTGTGACGTCACCACACCACGGTAAAAGGAAGCCAATCAAATGTGTTGGGGAGGGGCGTTCGCGAGGGTGGTGGTGAGGGTTGTAATGGCGTCGTGGATGTTAGTGGAATAATAACAGTAGTAGTAGTACAAGTTAGATTAGCGATGCTCTAAGTCTGGCTGATCTTGTTACAAATGCTCAGCATTTAGTTACCTCTTAGGTTGCCGTAGCTGAGGACGTAGCCAAATGAATCATAGGATGCCACCCCGTAGAGGTAGAGCCCGAACTGCTGAGTCGCGTGTTCCACCAGGAACTGCTGATTCCCAAGTCCCAGGTTCAGCTCCCCGGCCACGAACTGGAGGTCGTTTGTCCGGACCCACTGGATCTTATCGCACAGTGTCCCGTTGTTCATGACGATCCCACATTTGTCTGCATCCTTGGCGATCACGATCAACATGTTTATAAAATCTGGTTGAGTCGCAAACAGGTACTTGTTAGAGAACTTTCTGGTCGGTATGATGTTCATCTGGAATGGGTCCATGGAATACCCTAGAGTTGTAGAACCACCCTGGCATATGTACATGACCCCTACATTTACAGATGAGTTTATAGACAAAGTCTGGTTTGCATATACAGGTACGCTGATGAGACCGTAATTGGTCAACGTGTAGGTTGTTAAATTCCCAGCGACACTGACATTGACACTGACGCTCTCGCTTGTAGGCGAGGTGATTATGACGCTGTCGTCTGTTGACTTGATGGACACAGGGAAGACCAGGTAAGAGGAGCCCCACTGCGATACTGGCAAAAGCTGCTCTGTCACAAAATTGCAATAAGTGTTTACAGCGATGCACCGATCTCCACTGAACACGGCCACAGGTTGGCTCGAAAGTACCCTTGTCCCAGTTAGATTTGATCCTTGGAACTGCACGACCTGGTTCTCTTGTAGAGTGATGTTCAGTTCGTTGGAGTACCTTACACCGTTGAAAATAACATTGCTGCTCAAAATCATTTGCACCGTCACGTTGTTGTAGGAACTTACGATCGCGAATTCGTTCGTTGACGAACCAGACACAGGAGCGACTACGTAATATTCTGTTCCCAACTCCTGCTCAGGGATCATCATGAATCCATCGGTAGTTGCAGATCGTTTGGACATGCCCCACACTGAGATGTCACCGTCAGAACGAACGGACACGACCTTGTTGGTGACGATGCCGTCCTCTGCGATCTCTGCCGTTACCGGGATGGATACATTGCCGACGGAGAAGGGAGGCAGGAGGATGGCCTGCGAGAAGTTCACCGCGGGGACCGAGACGTTGACCTGAGTGCTGCTGTCGTAGCTGGCGAAGTCCACCACAAGCGCGTCGACTACCTGTACGTAGTTTTGCATAAATGCGCCGAAGAACTGACGTCCCACACTGCTCCCGGCTCCGTTCCCTGCAAGCAGTGACGACAACATCAGGACAAGCAAGAGAGGTAAACTTTTGAGAACAAGGCCACGAGATCGACAGTAAAGAAATCACCCTTCATGGTGCTTGTTAAACAGGAGGGAAAAAATAAACTCTTAAAGCGACAAACTTAAAGCATCGTTTGCTTTTAGCGGAGTTTTATTTTCTCTATGTAGGTGTTGTTAACGCTTGACGCATAAAGCGAACACATCGCCACGGTGGCCATTTCGCTGAGCCGCTTTCATTTGCGGTTGAGAATGAGGCCACGAGGGTGACCTATTAAAACAAAAAACAATCCCTCACTTTGCGCGGCAATAAGCGGGGATTAAAAAAAACCGCTTAAAGCAAAAAACACTTTGAGCGCAAATGAGCGCTTAAAGTGTGCGTGGTTAATGGAGACTTCACGCCTTGCAAAATGTATAATCTGTTTGGCGTTTGAAAATCTTAACACCTCGTGTTTTGCTATTGCCAGAAAAAATTATGAAAACCCAAACTTATTTTTCTGTAGCTTTGATACGAGCACGAACGAAAAGGTCCCATAGGTAGAGGACTTCGTGTTACACGAACGCCCTATCCACGGATAAGCCTGCACCGGCTACAGCAGCATAATCAGCAAGGCAGAGCCACCCCGTGCCAGTTTCCCAGCGACCAAATTGCGTCCGACACGGAAAGAGCGCAAGCGGCGGCGGAATTCCATGGGCGCAACGCGGTAAGCGTGGCGTTGCGATGCGGCCCCCTTGCGTCAACTCGCGTGAGTTCATGCAAAAGGGCCGGCTCACGTACACGACACCTCTCCACCCCCGCCCCCCTCCCCGGGCCGCGGAAGTTGAGGCGCGCAAAATGTGAGACCCGTCAAAGGTTCGAGCGTGCGGGGAATGAGGTTTAGTTTCACATGACAGAACGTACGAATTCGTTACTAATACAGCACTAGTGTATAGTGTAGTGTATAGTGTAGTGTATAGTGCAGTATATAGTGTCGTGTATATTGTAGCGTATAGTGCAGTGTATAGTGTAGTGTATAGTGCAATGTATAGTATAGTGTAGTGTATAGTGTAGCGTAAAGTGCAGTGTATAGTGTAGTGTATCATGTAGTATATTAGTACACCACTAACCGCTATGTCGGAGAGCAAATCCACAACGTTTACAATCGGAGTTCGATGTTTCGCCAGTAATTACAACCAGCTTCATCAGTCTGGGTATCTGTACATCTCTGGGTCTCTGTGCGAGGTCAAAATGTGAGAAGCTGCTGGCAACACATTCCAGTTTCTCAATTAAATACTCAAGCCAAGTGGACGAGTCACAGCAGACGCCGCCTCGGCCCAACCCACAACTTCAGTTGCTTTAAGACGGGGGCTTTCGCGACGAATATCATCCACAATCGAGTTTTTTTGGGTTAAATCGTATATTGTAAATGTTGTGGCTTGGCTCTCCAACACACCGGTGTGCTGTACTAGTTACGAATTGGTATATTCTGTTTCCGTGACAACCCTTACTAGTTGGCTGTGTCGGGTAGTGGTGGGTTTTAGCCAAAATAACTTCTATTAGGGAGAACTTCAGTTGTGCAAAAACTCAGCCCATCCACCAGGGGGAGAGGGGCTGTAATGTCAAAGGCGTTGTGACGTCATTCCACCGCGGTAACAGGAAGCCTATCAGATGTGGGCGAGGTCACAATTGAGGAGGGGCGTGGTGAGGGTGGTGGTGGGGGTTGTAACGGCGCCATGTATGTTAGTGAATAATAATAATCGTAGTAGTCGAAGTTAGATTTGCGATGCTACAAGTCTGGCTGATCTTGTTACAAGTTACCTCTTAGGTTGCCGTAGCTGAGGACGTAGCCAAATGAATCATAGGATGCCACCCCGTAGAGGTAGAGCCCGAACTGCTGAGTCGCGTGTTCCACCAGGAACTGCTGATTCCCAAGTCCCAGGTTCAGCTCCCCGGCCACGAACTGGAGGTCGTTTGTCCGGACCCACTGGATCTTATCGCACAGTGTCCCGTTGTTCATGACGATCCCACATTTGTCTGCATCCTTGGCGATCACGATCAACATGTTTATAAAATCTGGTTGAGTCGCAAACAAGTACTTGTTAGAGAACTTGCTGGTCGGTATGATGCTCATCTGGAATGGGTCCATGATATACCCTAGATTTGTAGACCCACCCTGGCATATGTACATGACCCCTACATTTACAGATGAGTTTATAGACAAAGTCTGGTTTGCATATACAGGTACGCTGATGAGACCGTAATTGGTCAACGTGTAGGTTGCTAAATTCCCAGCGACACTGACATTGACACTGACGCTCGCGCTTGTAGGCGAGGTGATTATGACGCTGTCGTTTGTTGACTTGATGGACACGGGGAAGACCAGGTAAGAGGAGCCCCACTGCGATACTGGCAAAAGCTGCTCTGTCACAAAATTGTAATAAGTATGTACAGCAATGTACCGATCTCCACTAAACACAGCCACAGATTGACTCGAAAGTACCCTGGTCCCAGTCAGAGAAGATCCTTGGAACTGCACGACCTGGTTCTCTTGTAGAGTGATGTTCAGATCATTAGAGTACGTCACGCCATTGAATGTAACATTTCCGCTCAAAATCATCTGCACCGTCACGTTGTTGTAGGGACTGACTATCGCAAATTCGTTCCGGGTTAAGACACCAGACACAGGAGCGACTATGTAATATTCTGTTCCCAGCTCCTGCCCAGGGATCATCATGAATCCATCGGTTGTTTGAAGTCGTTTGGACATGCCCCACACTGAGATGTCACTGTCAGAACGAACGGACACGACCTTGTTGGTGACGATGCCGTTCTCTGTGATCTCTGTCGTTACCGGGATGGATACATTGCCGACGGAGAAGGGAGGCAGGAGGACGGATTGCGAGAAGTTCTCCGCGGGGACCGAGATGGTGACCTGAGCGCTGCTGTTGTAGCTGGCGAAGTCCACCACAAGCGTGTCGACCATCCGCCTGTAGTTCGGCATAAATGCGCCGAAGAGCTGACGTCCCACACTGCTCCCGGCTCCGTTCCCTGCAAGCAGTGACGACAACATCAGGGCAAGCGAGAGAGGTCAACTTTTGAGAATAAGGCCACGCGATCGACAGTAAAACTCACCCTTCATGGTGGTCGATAAGTAGGAGGGGAAGAAACAAACTCTTGAAGCGACAAATAAAAAGCGTCGTTCGCTTTTAGAGGGGTTTTATTTTCTCGAAGTAGGCGTTGTTAATTATTGACGCATAAGGTGAACACCTCACCACAGTGGCCGCTTTGCTGAGCCGCTATCATTTGCGATTGAGAATGAGGCCATGAGGGCGACCGATAAAAAAAAAACATTCCTCGCTTTACACGGCAATTACAAAAACTAAAAAAACGATTAAAGCGAAAAAACACTTTGAGCACAAATGAGCACTTAAAGTGTGCGTGGTTAATGCAGACTTCACTCCTTGCAAAATGTATCACACCTATTGGGCATTTGAACATCTTAACACACCTCTTGTTTTGCCATGGCCAGAGAAATGTATAAAAACCCAATCTTATTTTTTCGCAGCTTTGATATTGGATGAAGGAAAACTTCCCATAGGTAGAGGACTTCGTGCTACACGCACGCCCCGTCCACATGGAAGCCTGCGCCAGCAGCTTAGCCAGAGCCACCCGTTCCAGTCTCAACTCGGAGTGGCCTCATCACAGCGAGAGAGAGAAAGACAGACGCAGACGCCAAATATACAGTGGCAGTCATCGTCAGGGTCGGGATCGGACCCCTGAAACCTCCTATATACCAGGTGAGGTAGTAAACATCTCACCGCGCCGACAGAGAGAGACACGCATACTCCAAATATACATAGCGGCAGGCATCGTCAGGGTCAAGATCGAACGCACGACCTCCTGTACACCTGGTGAGGTACTTAAAATCTCATAGCCACCGTGATGATGATGAGTGAGATAGATACGCAGACTCCAAATATACAGCAGCGGCAGGTATCGTCATGGTCGGGATTGAACCCTGTTGGATCTATTCATAACCCGACACATACAACAACCCACAACCTACTGTAGACCAGGCGAGTTAGTTAACATCTCCTAGCCACCATGATGATGATAATCAGAGAGAGAGAGAGAGAGACGCAGACTCTCCATCTCTTCTCTTGCCCGTGCCACTCACTCATTCAACAACAACCGCCATTCGCCACTTAGTGGCGGTGATGTCACCACGACGCTTGTGCCAGGCTATGTGCACTTTGAGGCCACGTTAAGTGTCGAATGCCAGCTGGCAGGAGGTGACAGGGCAGACCCAGATGCCAAAGATCGACTGACTGAGACGACTACTACTGTGCCAACTTGCTGTGCTTTAGCTACCCGGCGCTATGCTCGTTGTTGTGAGCGTCGTTCCTTCCCAATTCGTTGTTGTTGGAGGGCGACTGCCTCCAATTGCCCACTGGCATCCTTCACGAGCCTCCTCCAAAGAGGCCGATCCTGACACCGCTGGTACCAGTCATCGGCAAGTCCACTCAGCTCCACATCCTCCTGTACCACATCACTCCATCTCTTCTCTAGCCCGTGCCGCGCCCGTTTAGCTCCCTTTTTCCGGCCGAACAAAAGCTGTTTAGGCATGCGGTGGGTCGGTATGCGGGCTACATGACCCAGCCAACTCGCCAAACTACGTCTATTGTTACCAGATGAAGCCCCACTGATTTGCTGTGAGCTCTTTGTTCAGTAAGTGTGACCTGGACATCAACAAATGACAGCCAAAGAGACCCGTAGACCCACAGAGATCCATACTCATAGAGACCCATGCAGACCCACAGAGACCCATACTCATAAAGACCATACAGACCCACAGAAACCCATATTCATAGAGACCCATGCAGACCCACAGAGACCCACACTAAAACTAGACTGTGTGTGTGTAGCTGTGTGTAGCCGTGTGTGTAGCTGTGTGTGTATTGCTGTGTGTGGAGCTGTGTGTGTAGCTGTGTGTGTGTAGCTGTGTGTGTGTGTAGCTGTGTATGTAGCTGTGTGTGTGTGTAGCTCTGTGTGTAGCTGTGTGTGTATCTGTGTGTGTGTACCTCTGTGTGTGTACCTGTCTGTGTGTGTACCTCTGTGTTTGTCGCTGTCTGTGTGTGCACATGTGTGTGTGTGTGACTGTCTGTGTGTGCACATGTGTGTGTATACCTGTGTGTGTACCTCTGTGTTTGTACCTATCTGTGTACCTGTGTGTGTACCTGTGTGTGTACCTGTGTGTGTACCTGTGTGTGTACCTATTTTCCACGTTATGTATGCCGACGACCTGGTAATTGCAGCTCACTCAGAGGAGGAGTTGGAGGCTCTGCTGCTGAAACTGGAGTGTGCTGCTAAGAGGTGGGGCCTTACCATCAGCCCCACCAAAACGAAGCACCTGCCTGTGTATTTTGTACCATCGGGCAACCCACCCCCACAACTCCCAATCGGTGATGGGGCAGTTGTGGAGAGAGTGGAGAGTTTCCCATACCTGGGCAATGTGCTCATGACCGGCTCGCGTTTAACAGCAGAGGTCTCACTCCAAATCAGTCGAGCGGCAATATATTTTCATCGGTTGCGTGATGCTGTGTGGAAGCTACCTGGTCTGTCGCTCCGCACGAAGCTTCGGGTCTTCTCGGCCACAGTCATTCCCTCCCTTCTCTACACTTGCGAAACGTGGATCCCCCTAATGGAACAGCTTCGCCGGTTAGAAACATTTAGGCTGGCCTGCCTACCATCCATCCTTCGATAGATCTGGACAAAGTCCCATCGGTGAGCACCTCCGGCAGGCAAGGCTGCGTTGGCTGGGTCTTTGATGGACAGGTTGAAAATACGGGCTATAAGTTTGTATATTAGGTGACCAACAGTTAGCAGATAAAAGACGGGAATAGTATCCTCTCCAGTAGAGGAGGACCCTTTGAGGTAGCACAGTTGTTTCAGAATATTACTTTCGTGCATAGGCTGGAAACTAAATGCATGTAATGTATGGACAGGGGTGTAGGAAATTGCATGAGCAGGGGTGAATCCCAATACATTATAAAAAAGGTTACCAGCTTCAGAAAAATGAAGGTTAAAATTGTCGACTGTATTTTGGGTCTCTGAAAAATAGTCCCAATTTCAGTTAAGCTCAATGGGCAGATTATTTGTGTTCGATGCCTTTTCGATACATTTGATTGTTTTCCAGAAGATCCTGGCATTGCCATGTGATTCCAGGAGAGTGGAGGTAAAGTAAGCATTTCTTGCATGCTGTGTTTTTTTTGCCACATCTAATCCTGTATTTTAGCCAGTCTTTGATCAAATTACTTGTATGAGCACATGCCCAAGCCTTGTCCCTAGTTTTCATGAGTTTAGTAATCAAAGGATCAAACCATGGTGGGCGGTTGCATTTAATTTTAAATCTAACCAATGGAGTATGTTAATCAAGAATTTTGAGAAACGTGTGTACCTGAAGGTCTCCCAAGCCGCAGTCAGGTTGGGAATATCGCAGACCTTGTCAATATCAGAGTGAAGCACATCATTAATAAATGCCTGTATGCTGAAGTGTCTCATGGAGTGCTTATCAACCAATTTAGGGGGGGGGGGCTTTGGGTTTGGCTGACGATCTCACCCCAAATATGAAAGAGTGATCACGAAGGTTAAGCGGGAAATTGTGATGGGCATTAGTCAACAGGACGTCAAGCAGAGATGACTGTCCTGGATTTGTTTAGGTTGGGTCTTGTGGGGACATTTATTAATTGAAATAGGTGGGTTTAGCCAATTCCAATTCAGATCACCCAATCAAATTATTTCACCTTTAGCGATGCCCAAGAAGCTCCCTCAGTGCAGTCCCAGCTTCAACATCCTTACAACTAGGCGGTCTATAGCAGCACACTACCAATGTGTTGATTATTAGGGAGAGTGATTCTGAGAGCCAGATCTTCAGGCAACATTTTTTCAACAAGGAATGAGCTGGTGAACATGCGAATATAGATTGCAATTCCACCTCCTTTAGATCCTCGGTCAAGCTTAAAAAGGTAATAGTTGTAAATCGTAATCTGCAAGTCATTGACGGCAGAAGTGAGAAATGTTTCTGTAAGGCAAAAAATGTCTGGGTCCAGATTTGCCACTTCTAGTGTTAGTTGACTTCAGTTAATTACAAGCCCTCTGATGGCGACGTGTAGGACACCAAAACCTTTGCTGCCAGAAAAACCTACGTAATTACATGAGTTCTTTACATTTGGGCCAGGGTGAAGCTGAATACCTCCCAGAAATAAGAAAAGTATAATTAATAGTTGGCACAGGTATTTTCTGTGAAAGGATGAAAAGCGGCAAACCTTGGAAGAATAGCAGCAGCTCGCAGATGCGACATTTTAAAGAGCAGAATGAAGTTTGGAAGGAGTGCTGGTGAAGTTATGGGACAGAGATAGGATTTAAAGGGACACAATGATGGAGTGTAGAAGTGGTTATATGATGTTTTACTAGCAAAGGGAGCATCAAGCACAGAGACCCACATAGACCCACAGAGAATAATTGAACCACAGAGACCCATAGTGACTCATATAACCACAGAGACCCACAGAGACTCATAGACCCACAGAAACGCACAGAAACCCACGAAGACCCACAGAAACCCACAGAGACCCAGATAAACTCACAGAGACCCAGAGAAACCCACAAAGGCCCACAGAGACCCACAGAAACCCACAGAAACCCACAGAGAATAATTGAACCAGAGAAACCCATTGAACCACAGAGACCCATAGAGACTCATAGACCCACAGAGACCCACAGAAACCCACAGAGACCCACAGAAACCCACAGAGACCCAGATAAGTCCACAAAGGCCTACAGAGACCCACAGAGACCCACAGAGACCCACAAAAACCCACAGACACCCACTGAGAATAATTGAACCACAGAAACCCATAGAACCACAGAGACTCACAGAGACCCACAGAGAATAATTGAACCACAGAGACCCATAGTGACTCATATAACCACAGAGACCCACAGAGACCCATACAGACTCATAAACCCACAGAGACCCACATAAACCCACGGAGACCCACAGAAACCCACAGAGACCCACATAAACTCACAGAGACCCAGAGAAACCCACAAAGGCCAACAGAGACCCACAGAAACCCACAGAGACCCACACAGAGACTCATCCGATTGTTCCAAGAGGTCGGACCCTGAAACTCACCGATTTGCAGCGCCAACACCGCCACCAACACCACCGGCAGAGGCATTGCTCCTTTCGCTCTAAATTCGAATTGTCATCGATCTTCTTCTGAAACAAAACCAATTATTCGTATGTATATGTGTGTGTATATGTGTGTGTGTGTTGTATTATCTAATTGTTTTTGTGTGTGTGTGTGGTTTAAAGCTCCTGTGTTGTGTTTTTTTCCCTTCCTCCTTCCTCCTTGCTCCTTGCTTCGAGACCTCCGTCAACCGCACGAGCTGACGGAGGGCGTGTTCGTGCGAGGGATCCTGACGTGTGTCCATTTATATACTGACACACACAGACAATGGCAAAGATCCCCCATGTAGCCTGTAACAGAATGTTGGGGCAAGTGCTGTTAGCGAGCAGCACGCGAGGGGGTGGGTGGCTAACACCACGCCTTTGTCTCCCCAGTGCTAGCGATGTTTACTGCATACCGCTACACCAGCTACTCATTTGAGGCTGAGTCGACCTAGGGGAGGCCCGGGACCGGTTTAGATAATCTTCACCGGTGTTGGCCAGGTTCGTAGCGCAGCACAGCGCTAACCACTACACTACCGCTCCCCACATATACAAAACACAGACACACACACAGACACACACACACAGACACACAGACACACACACAGGCACTCTGTGGGTCTCTATGGTATCTGTGAGCCTCTATGGGTCTCTATGAGTATGAGTCTCTGTGGATCTATGAAGGTCTCTGAGTATGGGTCTCTATGAGTTTGGGTCTCTATGAGTTTGTGTCTCTATGAGTATGGGTCTCAGTGGGTCTACGGGTCTCTGTGTTGATGTTCAGGTCACGCTTACTGAACAAAGAGTTACACCGCAAATCAGTGGGGCTTTATCTGGTAACAATAGACATCGTTTGGCGAGTTGGCTGGGTCACATAGCCCGCATGCCGACCCACCCCATTCCTAAAAAGGTTTTGGCAGGTTGCATAGTGGGGAGCTAAACGGGCGCGGCATAGGCGAGAGTGGAGATGGAGCTGATAGGTGAGTGGGTGAGTGAGTGGGCGAGTGGGTGAGTGAGTGGCACGGACTAGAAAGGAGATGGAGTGATGGGTGAGTGTGTGAGTGTGTGGCTGAGTGGGTGAGTGTGTTGGTGAGTGGGTGAGTGTGTGAGTGGGTGGGTAAGTGTGTAGGGTGAGTGGGTGAGTGTGTTGGTGAGTGGGTGAGTGTGTGGGTGAGTGGGTGACGGTGTGGGTGAGTGGGTGAGTGTGTTCGTGAGTGGGTGAGTGTGTGGGTGAGTGGGTGAGGGTGTGGGTGAATGGGTGAGTGTGTTCGTGAGTGGGTGAGTGTGTGGGTGAGTAGGTGAGTGTGTTGGTGAGTGGGGGAGTGAGTGGATGAGTGGGTGAGTGTGTTGGTGAGTGTGTGAGTGGGTGAATGAGTGGGTGAGTGAGTGAGTGCGTGCGTGAGTGAGTGGTACGGACTAGAGAAGAGATGGAGTGATGGGTGAGTCGGTGAGTGTGGAGGTGAGTGGGTGAGTGAGTTGGTGAGTGTGTTTTTGAGTGGATGAGTGTGTGGGTGAGTGAGAGAGTGAGTGAGTTGCACGGGCTAGAGAAGAGATGGAGTGATGTGGTACAGGAGGATGTGGAGCTGAGTGGACTTGCCGATGAGTGGTACCAGCGGTGTCAAGATCGGCCTCTGTTGAGGAGGAGGCTCGTGAAGGACGATGCTGCTGCTACTGGGCTAGTGCCAGGCTAGGTGCACCCTGAAGCTACTGGGCAGTTGGAGGCAGTCGCCCTCCAACAACAACAGCGGAGGGCAGAGGAGCGACGCTCACAGAAACGAGGGAGACAAAGGCGGCCATCGTTGTCAACGCACGCAGGAATCTTCTCCAGGTGGTCCCCAGAGCCCCCAGACGTGGCACATGTCTTGTGCTATTGTTGCAAATTCTCAGAAGTGTTAAAACATTTTTTTGAAGCACCCTGTTTTTGGCGCTTGCCTCCCTCCCGCTCTTTCTCCTCGTCCTGGTCGCGTGGATTTATTTTCTCTCCGTGTCCCCCGTGAGGTTTTTCCCTCCTCATTTTATAAACATGACTCTTTAGAGTTAGTTGGCTACCGCTTTACATTTTCCAAAAGAGCGCTACACAGCATAGCTCAGTGGGGCCTTATAAATGTTCGTGTTATGATAATGATATCAGCCGATTCGTTCAGGCGCTAGCATCTGTGATGGCCTGGTCGCTTCTGAAGAAGAGCTACATAGCATAGTTCAGTGGGCCCTCACCACCTGGTCAAATAACGAAAACAAATTGTCTAGTTCATTGTTTAGTACGTGAGACATCACGACTCCCGCAAGAGACACTCCATTACTTGGGGGAGGGGGAGGAGCTAGGAGTGGAGTTGGGCGAGAGAGGGGGGCGGGGCTGCGTGACGTCATCGTGACCATGCCAATGGGCGTGACCGGAAGTTGTCACGTGACGCGGCTCGTTCGACACAACGGCGTGACGGGCCAACTTGGGGGAGCCGGGGGAGGGGCAGGCGAAACCGCTCACGGTGAAGATCTCAACAGCGGCCACCTTACGGGTGCCTCATTAACGTGCAGTGTAGATTTGAAGCTTCTCGTGACTGCAAGGATTCATACTCTTAGTTTTTTCGGTTAAAGTCACGTAGGTAAAAAAGGAAATTTAAATTAATAAAAGTAATAATAGAAAAAAAAAAAATTATTTTAACTTTTTCTATTAAATATTTATATTAAAATAATAAATTTAAATAATAAATTGAAATAATATTTCTATTAAAGATTTTTTTAAATTATTATTTTATTTCTATTATTACTTTTATTAATTTTAATTTTAGTTTTTACCTACGTGACTTTACCGAAAAAACTAAGAGCTTAATTAACGTGCAGTGTAGTACTGTGTGTGTGTGCGTCTGTCTGTGCGTGTGTGTGTGTTAGTGGGGAGTGGTGGTGTAGCGGTTAGCGCGCTGTACTACGAACCCGGTGACACTGGTTCGATTCCAGCTCACGGCCAACATCAGTGACGATTTTCTGAACCGGTCTCGGGCCCTCCCCTAGGTCGACTCAGTCTCAAATGAGTACCTGGTGCAGTGTGTAAACATCGCCACTGGGGAGACAAAGGCGGCCGAGCGTGGTGCTGGCCACCCACCCCCTCGTGTGTAGCCACAGTTGTCAGCCTTCATAGGTGCTGCTACTCGCAAAAAGCACTTGTCCTTTCAGCCCTGTTAGAGGCTACCTGGGGGAGCTTTGTCTTTGTGTGAATCATAGGTGGTGCTACTCGCTAATAACAGCACTTGCCTCTACAGCCCTGTTAGAGGCTACCTGGGGGAGCTTTGTCTGTGTGTGCATCATAGGTGGTGCTACTCGCTACTAGCAGCACTTGCCCCTACAGCCCTGTTAGAGGCTACCTGGGGGAGCTTTGTGTGTCCGTCACCAAAATCCGCAATCATTTATTGTCGTGTCGCCAAAATAAAAACAACAACAACAACAAATTGGACGCAAAATTTACACCGCGAAAAAACCACCCCACACAAATCACCAACGCCGTGTCACCGCCATCCGTGACGTCAGTGAGTGTCACCGCCATCCGTGACGTCAGTGAGCGTCACCGCTCGTGAGTGACGTCAGTGAGCGTCACCGCTCGTGTGTGACGTCAGTGACGTCCGTGCCACAACATCCAAGATGGAAGCACAAAGAATCGAACGGAAATCGGAGATTTAACTCGAGCCACAAAACTTTTCCCTTTAAGGCAAAGAAGAAGATTTATAATATATTCTATATATACTGACATGATATATATTATTAAAAAAATAGTAAAATGGTAACTGAAAGCAAAAAATACGTTTCATTCGTGGTCATTCCTTCCTTAATTCTCTCTTCCCAAGAGCGTCAGCGATAGCGGTAGCTGTAGGCCTGGTCGTAGCTATCTGACCATCTAGCCGGCTGGCTGGTTCTCTAGTTGGCTGGCTATTTAGCTGTCTGGCTGGCTGTCTATCGAGCTAGGTAGCTGGCTGGCTTGCTGGATATCTGGTTAGCTGGCTGATTGGCTGGATATCTGGATGATTGGCTACTATCTGGTTAGCTGGCTATCTGGTTAGCTGGCTGATTGGCTGGATATCTGGCTCGCTCGCTAGCTGACTGGCTATCTGGCTAGGTAGCTGGCTAGGAAGCTGGCTGGGCTGGCTGGGCTGGCTAGCTGGCCAGTTGCCTATCTGGCTAGATAGCGAACTGGTTAGCTAGCTAACTAGTTATCTATTTAGCTGGCTGGCTGACTGGCTCGCCGGCGAGTTGGCAATCTAGCTGGCTGGCTATCTGGTTGGATAGCAAACTGGCTGGGTGGCTTGCTGACTATCTGATTAACATCTAGCTGGCTGGCTAGCTGCCTGGCTATCTGGCTAGATAGTTAGCAGGCTGGCAAGCTATAGATCTATCTGGCTGGCTGGCTATCTATCAATCTATCTGGCTGGGTGGCTATCTATCAATCTAGCTGGCTGGGTGGCTTGCTAACCGTCTATCTGGCTAGCCAGCTCATGGGCTTGCTATCTCGATATTGTAGCTGGCTGGCTTGCTATTTAGCTGACTTGCTATCTGGCTAGATAGTTAGCTGGGTGGCTCTCTGGCTAGCTGACTGACTATCTGGTTGGACAGCTTACTGGCAGGCTGGCTTGCTGGTGGGCTGGCTATCTGGCTAGATAGATAGCTAGGTAGGTATCTTCCTAGCTTGCTGTCTGGATATCTGGCTATCTGCCTGCCCGGCTGGCTAGCTGCCTAACCAGCTATCTGGCTAGCTGGCTATCTGGTTATATGGCTATCTGGCTGGGAGCAGAGCCAGAGGCGCGTCCCCGTCATCAGTAAGGGAGGTTCCCCTCGATCCAGGCGAGGGATTTCCACACGCGCCCGTAGGCGGCCGGCTGGGTGGCGTTTGCGCAGTTGGCACGGCGGCTGTCGATGCCCGTCAGGTACCACCTCCTGTCCGTGCCCAGGCAGAAGACGCCACCGCCCTGGCCCAGCTGGGGAAGGCGGAAAGGCGGATTGGACTTTGATGATGTTTCAAGCATCCAGGTGGGACACCCATTGTGTGTGCGTGTGTCTGTATGTATAGTGTAGTGTATAATATAGTGTAGTGTATTGTGTAGTGTAGTAGTGTATAGTGTAGTAGTGTTTAGTGTAGTAGTGTATAGTGTAGTAGTGTATAGAGTAGTGCATAGTGTAGTGTATAGTGTAATGTATAGTGTAGTGTATAGTGTAGTGTATAGTGTATTAGTGTATAGTGTAGTAGTGTAGTGTGTAGTGTAGTGTATAGTGTAGTGTAGTGTGTTGTGTAGTGTATAGTGTAGTGTATAGTGTAGTGTATAGTGTAGCGTTGCATCACCTGGCAGCTACTGGCCCAACCCTGACGCTTGGCGGCACACATCTTCATGCCGCGGCTGAAGTTGCCCCACGCCTGCGTGCACAGCGACTCGTTCACCAGCCGCACGTTGCCCTCAGCGGTGGGGGCCGACACAGATCCTGGGGGGTGGGGCGTTGGGGGGGGGGGGGAGTAACGATGATGTCACAGGACTACATGATGATGTCACAGGCGTAGATGATGATGTCACAGGCCTAGATGATGATGTCACAGGCGTAGATGATGATGTAATAGGCGTACAGGCCGTGACATCATCGGCATCATCGCTAATGTTATCACACACAAACATTAAATTACGTATTCCAGTACCTTAGATATACACTATACACTACGTGTACATATTATAACGTACGAGCTGTACACTACACACTACATGACGTACACTAACGTACTAGCTATACACTCTTAATTTTGGAGCTTTCGTGACTGCAGGAATTATTCTTTGGTTCTTTCGGTAAAGTCACGTATAAAGATAAAATAATAATTAAATAATAGCATACGACGTTTCGATCGCAACACAAGCAATCATCATCAGGTATAATGAAATAGCGACATAAAATCTAACCAGAAAACTATAGACAGTCATATAAGCAGACAGATGGTTAGATAATTCCTGCAGTCACGAAAGCTCCAAAATTAAGATTGAACCACTTCTACGGGGAAGTTCCAAGTTTACCTTATTCTCTCTCTCTCTGTTTTTTGTTCTCTCTCTCTCTGCCTGTATATTTAGTGTAATTTTTTCTGTCTACACTCGTTTTTTGTCGGTCTTAGGTTCTGCTCTGTCTGTGTGTCTCCGTTCCTCTTGTTTTTATCTTTTGTCTTTCTTTAGGATTTTCACACTTAAATTCTAACTTAGCAATCTTTGAAATACGTAATCGACCAGGCTATGCGTTAATTGTGTGTTGACCGACTCTCTGTGTCGTTTTACATAACATTTCGATACTTTGCTAGGTTATTTAATTTTAGTGTGTTTCTTTCTCCCTCTAAGCCTGCGTACTTCTCTACGCGTCTCCTCGTACTCATTGACATGTAAATTTTGTCTCTAACCCCTCCCTCTCGCTGCCTCCGCCGCCCTCTGTCTATTTAAGGCCACCCCACAGAGACGATCACCCCTCTCTGTACCTGTGTTGCTCGCTCTATGTATCTTGGTGATCTGTCTGCTTATATGTCTGTCTATAGTTTTCTGGTTAGATTTTATGTCGCTATTTCATTATACCTGATGATGATTGCTTGTGTTGCGATCGAAACGTCGTATGCTATTTTTTAATTTATTATTTTATCTTTATACGTGACTTTACCGAAAGAACCAAAGAATAGCTATACACTATACACTACGCACCGTCGCTGCGCCGCAAGCCCAGCGCCTGGCAGCTGCGTCCCAGCGGGGGGCTCTGCTCGTGTCGCGAGGGCAGGCACACCGCCTGCACCGCCGGCCCCAAGATCGCCGGCCGGCCCAGCCGCAGCATGGCGACGTCGTGGGCGCCGGTCGCCGCGGAGAACTTGGGGTCGACCAAGATGGCCGTCACGTCCAGATGCTCGCTGGAGGCCGTGGTGCAGTTCCAGCTGTAGTTGCCGGGACTGAACGGACGTACACACGCGTACACACACACATACACACACGTACACACACGTACACACACACACACATACACACACACACACGTACACACACACACACACACACGTACACACACACACGTACATACACACACACGTACACACACATACAAACACACACATGCACACACAAGTACACACACACACACACGTACACACACACACGTACATACACACACACGCGTACATACACACGTACACACGTACACACACGTACATACACACACACATACATACACATACACACACGTACGTACATACACACACACGCGTACATAAACACACGTATATACACACACATACATACACATACGCACACACACACACGTACACACGTACACACACGTACATACACACACACATACATACACATACACACACGTACGTACATACACACACACGCGTACATACACACACATGTACATGTGTGTGTAAAAACACACGTACACGAGTGCGAAAGTTGTTTGGTGGTCTGGCATGTACGCTCATGAGTAGGGAATTAGTGCGCGTATTCAGTAACTCGCGAATATGGGAAACTCGCAAAATCCAGAACACGCGCGCGCCTAGAGCGAGGGATTAATAAAAACACATTTAGTAAGTCGAGAATTCAGAAGTAGGACACTTAGCCAGGGATTCATGAACACATTTAGTAACTCGAGAAATCAGAAGTGGGATACTTAGCCAGTGATTAATGAACAAAATTAGTAACTCAAGAATTCAGAAGGGGGACACGTAGCAGGGAATGGATTCTTTGCTCCGCTGCAAGTTTCCCCCCATAGTATAACATTTATATGCTTAATACAATGTACAAAGTAATATATAGTATCGTAATTGTATAGTAAACATATAGCAGTGTGATACACATTAGGGTGGGTAGAATAATACATAGTGTTATATTAAAATGTATAAGGTATAGGGTGGTTTATAGCAATACAGTATATAATTTAATGTTGGGTTTATCTATGGCAGTATATAGTACGGTGTATACTCATGTGATGTAAGAGAATAAAGTTTAGATGGAAGCATATTATATAATTTTTACGACGTAGAATTGTAATGTATTACTTGTTGTTAGTAACTCAGCTTATTGTAGAGTATAGTAAGTATACTGATGATGCTATGCAGTTTATACTTTAGTTTTTTATGTAGTTTATACTTTAGTTTTCTACGTGGTTGTTTAGTAACTGCAGCTACATACTATTAACATTCCTTTCCTTTGTTAATGCTACTCCCTGCACCCTCCCTTGGTGCTGCTGATCCTGCATAATGCATGGGCATAATATGACTTTGAAACCCCCCCGCCCACCTCCGACGCATTTCCCATGAATATGCTAAATTCCTCTTGATATGCACATTCTTTTTGTTAAGGCGCTCTTCTTCCACCTCCAACCCAGCTTATATATAAGCTCCTATCTTGGCAGTGTCTCATTCTTCACCTGAAGACGGCTGCTTGCGTTGTAGCCGAAACGTCGTGAGAATTATTTTATTTTATTATGTTTATTTTTATTATTATATTACTTCCCTTCTACGTGACTTTACCGAAAGAACCAAGAAGATTAATGAACGCATTTAGTAACTCGAAAATTCAGAAGTGGGACATTTAGCGAGGGATTAATGAACACATTTAGTAACTCGCGAATTCAGAAGTGGGATACTTAGCAAGGGATTAATGAACGCATTTAGTAACTCGCCAATATGGTGGGAAAACTCGCGAAATCCCGAACTCGAGGTGGCCGCTAGGTGACAACAACTCTGTGGGCCTCCGTGTTGAGGCCCAGGGGCTGACCTCTCTCGCAGGCAGCTCGCCGCGGTCACCACCCACGAGTCGGACAGGAGGGAGCCGAGGCACTGCAGCTGGTCCGTCTGCCTCGTGACGGTCACCTGCCAAGGCCAGGCGCTCAGAACGGACGCGTTGGCGACGCCGCAGCCTTGCGGGAGGGTGGCGGAGACCACGTCGACAGGAAGGGTGCGGTGGGTGGGTGGGTGGGGTTGGTAGGTGGGTGGAGTATGTGAGTGGGTGTGAGTGGATGAGTGGGTAGATGGGTGGGTATGTGGGTGGGAGGGTATGTGGGTGGGTGGGTATGTGGGTGGGTGAGTGGTTGGGTGGGGTGGGTGGGTATGTGAGTGGGTGGGTTTGTGAGTAGGTGGGGTTGGTGGGTGGGTATGTGAGTGGGTGAGTGGGTGGGTTTGTGAGTGGGTGGGGTTGGTGGGTGGGTATGTGAGTGGGTGATTGGATGGGTGAGGTGGGTGGGTATGTGAGTGGGTGGGTTTGTGAGTAGGTGGGTGGGGTGGGTGGGTATGTGAGTGGGTGGGTTTGTGAGTGGGTGGGTTTGTGAGTGGGTTAGTGGGTGGGTGGGTGGGGTGGGTGGGTATGTGAGTGGGTGAGTGGGTGGGTGGGTTTGTGAGTGGGTAGGTGAGTGAGTGGGTCGGTATGTGAGTGGGTGAGTAGGTGGGGTTGGTGGGTGGGGTTTGTGGATGGGTATGTGAGAGGGTGAGTGAGTGAGTGGGGTTGATGGGTGGGTGGGTGTTTTTAACGCGTGGAGCTCTGCACACCCGTCTGTTGAAACGGGAGGGTCATGATCCCGTCCGCTTTCATTATAATTTGTCCCTCTCCCGTTCTGACTAAGTGCGTCATTACGTCATCGCGTCATGAAAACGATTCGGCAAAGATGGAAGTGAAATCACGTCATCGGTACGATCCCGACCCTGACGATGCCTGCTGGTGCTGTGGGTCTCTATGGGTCTCTGTGGGTCTCTGTGGATCTCTATGGGTCTTTGTGGGTCTCTATGGGTCTCTATGGGTCTCTATGGGTCTTTGTGGGTCTGTGTGGGTCTCTGTGGGTTTCTATGGGCCTTTATGTGTATGAATGTACACGCTATGGTGATGATGATATCAGCAACATTGTTCACCTTCTATCATTTGTGACGGTCAGATCTCTCTCAGAACAACAGCCACGTAGCATACCTCATTGGGGCCTGACGTGCTACAAATAAAACACAGCTGATACATTCTTCTTCGCATTATATTTCCAAGTTTACCATGTTTGTTTTCTCATTCATTTGTACCTGATGATGGTTGCTCGTGTTGCAATCGAAACGTCGTATTCTATTATTATTTTATTTTATTTCTTTCGACGTCACTTCACCGACAGAACCAAAGAGTCATTCCTGCAGTCGCGAAAGCTTCGAATCTAGTTTCATAGCTGAAACGTGTCGAGGAACGCGGCTTTGTGTTCAAGTGAGGTGCACTCGCCGCTGTTGCGCCGTACTCACTTTTCGAGACCTTCATCGGATTAATCGTTTCAAAGTTCACGACGACTCCGTCGCCTGTGTAATAAACAACAACAACAATGACAAACAAACAAGCAAAGTTAGTTAACTTCCTTTAACAAACTCGAGGTGCCAGTTTCGGGGAAGTTTTGATAGCGGTGCGAAGCGTGGGAGGGGGGGGGGCGCTGAGTAAGATTTGTGTAAGATTTGTGATGCTGAGTAAGATTTGTGTTAAATTTGTGTAAGGTTTGTGATGCTCAGTAAGATTTGTGTAAGATTTGTGACTCTGGGAAGTATTTGTGTAAGTTTTGTGATGCTGAGTAAGATTTGTGTGAGATTTGTGATGCTGAGTAAGATTTGTGCAAGATTTGTGACACTGCGTAAGATTTGTGTGAGATTTCTGACGCTGAGTAAGATTTGTGTAAGATTTGTGACGCTGCGTAAGACATGGAGGGCGATGAGGGTGACGCGTGTCTGGTCGTCATCACAGACGTGCGACTGCCCTAATGAAGGACACGAATCAAGTCTCACAAAGCCCCTCGGCTGTTGTGGAGGTCGCCTCACTCCTCCCGAGGGACAGACGACAACCTCCCTAACATCATTAGTGTTGTTGTTGTGATCGTTGTTGTCGTCTATTTAGTTGAACCTGTCTGTCCCACCCCACCACCCCCGCTCCCTCGCAGAGGAGAAGGGGAACAGGGCGGAATCCCCCCCCCCCCCCCCCGGGGCGACACCTCCCAATGACCCCCCCCCCCCACTCCCCGTGGCCTCACCTTGAAGCCCCCGAAGAGAGTCGAGCACGAGGTGGAGTCTGTTGGAGGACGAGCGCAAGCCGGGCGGTCTCACAACGCCGCCGCAGAACGCGCCCAGCGAGTCGCCGTTGTCGTCGTAGACGGTCAACGACTCGTCCGCGCAGTCGGGGTCAGAAGACAAACTGCGGCGGTGGCAGAGTGAGGGAGTGTAGTGTAGCATGTACGAGTATGTGTAGTGTAGCATGTGCTACACTACACATGTGTAGTGTTGCACGTATAGAAGTGCATAGTCGTGTATAGTGTAGTGTATAGCAATGCCGTGTATAGTATATAGTACACACAGGTACACACACACACAAAGGTACACACACACGTACTGTGGCGTATAGTTGCGTGTAGTGTATAATGTAGCGTAGTCGTATACTGCGTCTAGCGCCTGCCGAACTTCTAACACCGCCCTACGTGTAACGTTGACCAAAGCAAAAGAAGCTGTGGCCTCTGGAACGTGGAGCGCAAACAGCGGACTCCCCCCCCACCCCTCCCCAATCGAGATCTCACTTGAACTGCTGGAACCTCAGCTTGACCTCGTATCTGGGGTCCACCTGGACGGTCCACCGGCACAGGGCGCTCCTCTCGCCGGCCGCGGAGAAGTTGGACGACGACAGCGATCCCTGGCTTCCGACGAGCGTCTCCCTGCACGGTGACCCCACTGGTGGTGGTGGTGGTGGAGGGTGAGATCGCGTGAATATGTAGATGCTGTATCCTTTGTGTCTTACGGTAAAGTCACATAGATAGGTTCAAAGAAAATAACCAAAAAATTACAACAAAATTCAAAAAAACTACGACGTCTCGTCATCAGGAAGAGGTGGTGGTGGTGGAGGGTTACGACGCATTCATACTTCCGTGATCCAGGTTTTATTTGTGGGGGGAGGGGGGGGTTAGATCGCGTGAATATATAGATGCTGTATTTTTTGTGTCTTTCGGTAAAGTCACGTAGATAGGTTCAAAGAATCTTGATTTGAAGCTTTCGTGACTGCAGGAATCCACACTCTTTGGTTCTTTCGGTAAAGTCACGTGGGTAGAAAAAGAAAATAAATCACGACGTTTCTGGTGCAACACAAGCATCCGTCATCAGGTGGGGAAGCGTGATGTGTTCATTTTATTTTATACCTACGTGACTTTACCGAAAGAACCAAAGAGTAAGGTGCAAAGAAAATAACAAAAAATAAGAAAAAACCACGACGTTTCGATTGCAACGCAAGTCATCAAGAAGAGGGGTTAGCTTCTAAAGGTAATCTGTTTATAAAGGTTTGAAATGGGCGTTGCCCAAATGTCAGCAGCCAATGTTAATGTGAGTGGTGGGCAGTGACTGCGACGGTGGTGGTTTTGCCCACCAATCAAAGGGCTGCCCAGTAAAAACCAGCAAGTTAATGTAAGATCCTGAGGTGGCCATGTTCCTGTGAGAGATTAGCACGTTAATGGAGGATCGCAAGGCTTTAAAACCTCGAGCTCGGTGGGAGCCTCGGCCCTTTTGCGAGTCTCGCCGGAGTCTCGCCGCCGCGTGGGAGCGCTCAACGCGTCAAGCGAGGGGCTCACCGCGTTATCGCAGCAAGACAAACAAACAAACAGACATTCTAGATTTGAAGCTTTCGTGACTGCAAGGATTCATACTCTTTTGTTTTTTCGGTAAAGACACACTTAAGCGGTGCGCTTTCGCTTCGTTGTCCCCGCCTGAAGAAGGACGCTTGTGTTGCGCCCGAAACGTCGTGATTTAATTGAGTTGTTTTCATTAATTGAATTAAATTTTTTACCTACGTGACTTTACCGATTAAACCAAAGAGTATAAACAAACAGACAAACAAACAGACAGACACACACACAAACCGGCAAACAGACAAAAAAACTCACCCCTGTAAAACGCGCTGAAGTTGCCGGCGATTCCCCTCGTGTCGTACGTGGCCCTTATCGACAAGGTGTTGGAGGACGAGATGATGGGAGCAGGGACGCCATCGCGGTCGTACTTGCCCAGGAGCGGCGAGTCCATGGACGGCCCGTCGTAGACGTAGACGACCTCGGCGTCTGTCTGCAGACTTCACGCACACAGACAGCAGAGAGCTGCTGCTGTGATACGCCCCAACGGTGGCATTGTCCCGGCGCTGGTCGCCTTTTGGCGTTGTCTTCTGGTCTGGCGCCGTTTGAGACTAGGCTCTAAAGAAAGATGTCTCTGGTGTTGTGGACCAATCAGTTTCAAAGACAATGCATCATCATATACTACCAAAGCATGTTTTAGTTTGCATGTTCACCACAAAGTATACGTGGTTAATGCAGTGACATGATTCCTTGCAAAAGGTTTCTGTTTGGTGTTTTAACATCTTAACGCAATTGTTATATTGCCAGAAAGGGTAAAACCTATTCTTACGTTGAGCAGAGCTCTCGTTACGGCCGCGAACGCTTCAAAACCACAAAACGTTAGTGACATTACGAATAAAAGATGGCCTCTGGAATAAAAGATGTCCACCGAAATCAAAGATGTCCGCCACCAAAAAAGTGGTGGCCATATATATTTGTATTCTTAGGTTTTTTTTTTTCGGTAAAGTCACGTAGGTAAAAAATTCAAATTCAAATTAGATTTGCTGTATCAAGTGAAGCCTACTAGGTGTGAAACCGACGTTCGTACTTACACGCTCTAACCCCAAAAACAACCTCTAGCATGAGCACACGTGTACGTTGAACCTCCATCGCCGTTGTACGAAGGTCGTCCGTGCTCATCGGCATAGCGGACTCTAATAGCCCGAAGCGGGTCGTGACGTGGGGGTAAACCTGGAGGCCAGAGTGAGTGCACCTATCCCCCCCTCCCCCCCGCCCCCTCTTACCTGAACGTCTGGAAGCGAAGGATCACGGCCGTCCCCACGGCGCCGGTGATGGTCCAGAGGCAGTCTCCGACGTTGGGTCTCGCGAGTAAATCGGCGAACTGGATGGTGCCGCTCGCGGCGGCGAGGTTCACGCGACAGACGCCGCCTAGAACATCGCGGGACACTAGTTACGGACTTTCACTGAACGTATCGTAAAATGGCGGAGGCGTCAAAATCGCCGAGAGATTTATTGAAGCAGGCATCAGAGTCACCAAAGATTACTATATTCTTCGCTGTACACTAAACTACTATACACTACACTACTATATACTGCACTACTATACACTACACTATTATACACTACACTACTATACGCTACACTACTATACGCTACTCAATTATACACTACTCTACTATACTATACACTACACTACTATACACTACACTACAATATACACTTCACTACTATACACTACACTACTATACACTACACTACAATATACACTTCACTACTATACACTAGACTACTATACACTACACTACTATACACTACACTACAATAAACACTTCACTACCATACACTAGACTACTATACACTACTCTATACACATCTCTGCTATACACTATACACTTCACTACTTTCCACTACACTATACACTACACTACTATACACTACACTATACACTATACTACTATACGCTACACTACTATACACTATGCTAATATACACTAAACTACTATACACTACACTATACACTACACTACTATACACTTCACTATTATACACTACACGCTCCACTACTATACACTATACTACTATACACTATACTACTATACGCTACACTACTATACACCACACTACTATACACCACACTACTATAGACTATACACTACACTATTATACACTATACAACTATACACTACACTACTATACACTACACTACTATAAGCTACACTACTATACACTATGCTATTTGCTAGACTACTATACACCAAACTACTATACACTATACTGCTATACGCTACACTATTATACACTAAACTACTATACGCTACACTAATATACACTATACTACTATACTACTATACACCACACTACTATACACTACACTACTATACACTATACTACTGTAATGCGGGCGTAAATGGGAAGGCCGGATGTGACGATCCGGGAGGGAGGAGTCAGGGTCACGTGGGAGAGGGGTTATAGAGGGGAGCCTGGAAGAGATCGGGGCCAGTCGATGGAGTGAAGAGGCGGGACCACGTTGGGTGGCCGCCGCGCCATCAGCCACGTGGCTGATGGGGCTTGGCACACCGTCGGCCAGCGGTGTGGAGAGCGAGAGAAGAGTGTGCGGGGCACACGGGGCTAGTGGAGGGGCTAGCAGGGCGTGCGTGGCACGCAAGAGGAGACGCTGGTCCCTTGTCAGGACCAGCGGGGTGAAGGACGAGTGGAGGAGTTGAGGCGGAAGCGAGTGCGCGGGGCACGTGAGAGACGACGCTGGTCCGAGGAGGAGGCCAGTGGGGTGCGGAGGAGAAGAACCCAAATAAAGGACGAATGGAGACTTACATCGCCTGACAGAGTCCTTTATTACACTACTATACACTAAACTACTATACACTAAATTACTATACACTAAACTACTATACATTATACTACCAAACACTACACTACTATACGCTACACTATACACTACACTACTATACACTAAATTACTATATGCTACACTACTATACACTAGACTACTATACTACTATACACCACACTACTAAACACTACACTACTATACACTACACTACTATACACTACACTACTATACACTAGACTACTATACTACTATACACTATACTACTATACACCACACTACTATACACTATGCACTACGATACTACTATACACTATACTACTACACTACTATACACTACACTATACACTACACTACACTATACACTACACTATACACTACACTACTATACACTACACTATACACTCCACTACAGAGGGAGAGAGGGACGGGCTCTGGGTGTGGTTCGGTCATGCGGGAGAGGCGATAGGAACATCGCTTGGGTCAGAGGGTGGCGAGCGATGCAAGAGGATGGAAAGGGGATCGAGAGGAAGAAAGGCAGAAGAACAGGTGGGGTGAGTGGGGGGGGGGGGGCAATGTGGTGGTGCGATGTGGTGGTGCGATGTGGTGGTGCGATGGGATAGTGGTGATCCAAGGAGCTTAAAGAAAGATGGCGCAGGTACAGGGCGGCGTGGAGGTCAACAAGGAGAGCGGAGGAACGCCCCCACGTGGAGTGGGACAAACGCATAGAGGAAGAGGATTTGGAAGAAGTCTGTGGGTCTCTGTGGGAGTCTGTGCGTCTCTGTGGAAGTCCATGGGTATTTGTACATCTCTGGGTCTCGTTGTAGGTCCTGGATCTCTGTGGGAGTCTATGGGTATCTGTACGAGTTTGTGGGTCTCTGTGGAAGTCCATGGGTATCTGTACCTTTCTGGGTCTTTTTGTAGGTCTGTGGGTCTCTGTGGGAGTCTGTGGTATTTGTGGAAATCCATGGGTATCTGTACATCTCTGGGTCTCCGTTCGAGGCCAAAACGTGAGAAGCCGCTTGTCAATAAAATACTGAAGCCAAGTGGACGAGTCACAGTGGACGCCGCCTCTGCCCACAACTTCCGTTGTGCACAGACTCAGCCCATCCACCAGGGAGAGGGGCTGTAATGGCACAGGCGTTGTGACGTCTTCACACTGCAGCCAATCAAATGTGGGCGAGGTCACAAATGGGGAGGGGCGTGGTGAGGGTGGTAGTGGGGGTTGTAATGGCGTCGTGTATGTTAGTGGAATAATAGTAGTAGTAGCAGAAGTTAGATTTGCGATGCTACAAGTCTGGCTGATCTTGGTACAGATGCTCAGCGTTTAGTTACCTCTTAGGTTGCCGTAGCTGAGGACGTAACCAAATGAATCATAATCTCCAACCCCGTAGAGGTAGAGCCCGAACGGCTGAGTCGCGTGTTCCACACGGAACTGCTGATTCCCACCTCCCAGGTTCAGCTCTCCAGCCACGAACTGGAGGTCGTTTGTCCAGACCCACTGGATCTTATTGCACAGTGCCTCGTTGTTGATGACGATCCCACATTTGTCTGCATCCTTGGCGATCACGATTAACATGTTTATAAAATCTGGTTGAGTCGCAAACAGGTACTTGTTTGAGAACTTGCTGGTCGGTATGATGTTCATCTGGAAGGGGTCCATGTAATACCCTAGAACCGGATACCCTCCCTGGCATATGTACATGACCCCTACGTTTACAGATGAGTTTATAGACAAAGTCTGGTTTGCATATACAGGTACGCTGATGCGACCATAATTGGTCAACGTGTAGGTTGTTAAACTCCCACCAACACTGACATTGACACTAACACTTGCGCTTATAGGCGAGGTGATTATGACGCTGTCGTCTGTTGACTTGATGGACACAGGGAAGACCAGGTAAGAGGAGCCCCACGTCGGTACTGGCAAGAGCTGCTCTGTCACAAAATTGCAGGCTGTGTAGACAGCGATGCACAAATCTCCACTGAACACGGCCACAGGTTGACTCGAAAGTACCCTGGTCCCAGTCAGAGAGGATCCTTGGAACTGCACGACTTCGTTCTCTTGTAGAGTGATGTTCAGTTCGTTCGAGTACGTCACACCGTTGAATGTAACACTGGTGCTCAAAATCATCTGCACCGTCACGTTGTTGTAGGGACTGACTATCGCGAATTCGTTAATTGCCGAACGTCCAGACACAGGAGTGACTACGTAATATTCTATTCCCAGCTCCTGCTCAGGGATCATCATGAATCCATCGGTAGTTGAAAGTCGTTTAGACATGCCCCACACTGAGATGTCACTGTCAGAACGAATGGACACGACCTTGTTGGTGATGATGCCGTTCCCTGTGATCATTGTCGTTACCGGGATGGATACATTGCCGACGGAAAAGGGAGGCAGGAGGATGGCCTGCGAGAAGTTCACCGCGGGGACCGAGACGGTGACCTGAGCGCTGCTGTCGTAGCTGGCGAAGTCCACCACAAGCGCGTCGATCCCGTCTGCGGAGTTCTGCATAAATGTGCCGAAGAACTGACGTCCCACACTGCTGCCGGCTCCGTTCCCTGCAAGCAGTGACGACAACATCAGTGCAAGCGAGAGAGGTCAACTTTTGAGAATAAGGTCACGAGATCGACAGTAAAAAAGATCACCCTTCATAGTGGTCGTTAAGCAGGAGGGGAAAAAACAAACTCTTGAAGCGACAAACTTAAAGCGTCATTCGCTTCTAGAGGGGTTTTATTTTTCGATGTAGGCGTTGTTAACGTTTGTCGCATAAAGCGAACACCTCGTCACGGTAGCCGTTTCGCTGAGCCATTATCATTTGTGATTGAGAATGAGGCCACGAGGGCGACTGAGAAGAACAAAAAACGATTCCTCGCTCAACGCGGCAATTAGCAGAGATTAGAGATAAAAAACACTTAAAGTGCAAAAACACTTTGAGCACAAATGAGCACTTAAAGTGTGCGTGGTTAATGCAGACTTCACTCCTTGCAAAAGGTATCACACTTATTCGGCGTTTGAAAATCCTAACACACCTCTTGTTTTGCTATTGCCAGAGAAAAGTATAAAAACCAAAACTTATTTTTCTGTAGGTTTGATACGAGAACGAACGAAAAGTTCCCATAGGTAGAGGACTTCGTGTTACACAAACGCCCTATCCACAGGTAATCCTGCACCGGCTAAAGCAGCAAGCCGGAGCCACCCGTTCCAGTCTCAACTCGGAGTGGCCTCACCACAGGGAGAGAGTGAGAGGCGCAGACTCCAAATATACAGCGGCAGGCATCGTCAAGGTCGAGATTGAACCCGCGACCTCCTTGCACACGAGGCGAGGTAGTTAACATCTCACCCCCTTTAAACAAACACAAAACAAGTGAACAAACTCGTCCCCACGGTTCAAGCCTGCGCCGGCTACTGCAGCAGCAGCATCGTCAGAATCAGCAAGGCAGAGCCACCCCGTGCCAGTTTCTCAGCGACCAAATCGCGTCCGACGCGGAAAGAGCTCAAGCGGCAGAAGAATTCCATGGGCGCACGCGGTAGGGCGTGCGTTGTGAGCCGGCCCCCGTAAAGAAATTCTCTCCCCCCCCCCCCCCACGACCGCAAAAGTTGAGGCGCATATAATGTGAGACCCGTCGAAGGTTCGAGCGTGCGGGGAACAAGGAAGCGAGCGCGGTGGGGGTGCTGAGCGGGGGGTGCGCGTTGAAACGGATGACGCGTGGGGAGGGGAGAGGGGGGTTGAGATGCCTCGTGCTCGATGCGGGTTAGGAGGAAGAAGGGGGAGCAGGAGGCATTTTGGGACGGCGTCGCGTTAAGAGATGGGGGGGAGGAGGACGGGGAAAAAACCGCGTTAGCTTTGACGTGCCGGGAACGTTTTCGTGAGCAAATATCATCCATGGTGTAGTTTTATTTTTAGTAAGGTTTAGTGTCACTAAACAGAACGTGACCAATTCGTTACTAGTACAGCACTAGTGTGTAATGTAATGTGTAGTGTAATATATAGTGCTTAATATAGATTATAGTGTAGCGTGTAGTGTAGTACACAAGTACAGCACACCGGTGTGTTGGAGAGTAAATCCATAAATGTCTCGTTAAACAACACCACCACTCGACACAGCCAATCAGTAAGGTATAGTGTCACGTAAACAGAACGTGCCAATTCGTTACAAGTACATCACTAGTGTGTAGTGTAGTGTATAGTGTATTGTATAGTGTAGTGTATAGTGTAGTGTATAGTTTAGTGTATCGTGTAGTAAATTAATACACTACTAACTGCTGTGTCGGAGAGCAAATCCTCAATGTTTACCATCGGAGTTCGACGTTTCGCCAGTAATTTCAATCAGCTTCATTAGGTGGTGGTGAGTTTAATGGTACATTTGTATTTACGCAATCTAACTCAAAACGCGTTTAGCGAAAAGTGCAATTTCAGCCTAGTTTCACCATGGGTCTCTATGTTTGTATGGGTCTCTGGGTCTTTGGGGGTATGGATGGAAGTCCTTGAGTATCTGGACATCTATGGGTCTCCGTGCGAGGCCAACATGTGAGAAGCCGCTGGCAACGCATTCCGGTTTCTCAATTAAATACTCAAACCAAGTGGACGAGTCACAGCAGACGCCACCTCTGCCCCACCCACAACTTCAGTTGTTTTAACACGTGGGCTTTCGCGACCAATATCATCCACAATCGAGGTTTTTTGGGTTATATCGCGTATTGTAAATGTTGTGGCTTGGCTCTCCAACACACCGGTGTGCTGTACAAGTGACGAATTGGCAGGTTCTGTTTCCGTGACAACTCTTACTAGTTGGCTGTGTCGGGTAGTGGCGGATTTTAACAACACTTTTATATATTTACACTATCTAACCCAAAAAAAACCTCTTATGGAGAACTTCAGTTGTGCACAGACTCAGCCCTTCCACCAGGGGGGAGGTGCTGCAAAGGCACATTCGTGTGACGTCATTGCACCGCGGTTACCAGGAAGCCAATCAAATGTGAGCGAGGTCACATTTGAGGAGGGCCATGGCGAGGGTGGTGGTGGGGGTTGTAATGGCGTCGTGCATGATAGTGGAATAATAGTAGTAGACGTTAGATTTGCGATGCCACAAATCTGGCTGATCTTGGTACAAATCTTCTGCGTTTAGTTACCTCTTAGGTTGCCGTAGCTGAGAACGTAGCCAAATGAATCAGAGTATGCCGCCCCGTAGAGGTAGAGCCCAAACGGTTGAGTCGCGTGTTCCACACGGAACTGCTGATTCCCACGTCCCAGGTTCAGCTCCCCGGCCACGAACTGGAGGTCGGTTGTCCGGACCCACTGGATCTTATCGCACAGTGCCTCGTTGTTGATGATGATCCCACATTTGTCTGCATCCTTGGCGATCACGATCAACATGTTTGTAAAATTTGGTTGAGTCGCAAACAGGTACATGTTAGAGAACTTGCTGGTTGGTATGATGTTCATCTGGAATGTATCCATGAAATTCCCTGGAGACAGATTCCCACCCTGGCACATGTACATGACCCCTACGTTTACAGATGAGTTTATAGACAAAGTCTGGTTTGCATATACAGATACGCTGATGCTACCGTAATTGATCAACGTGTGGGTTGTTAAACTCCCAGCGACACTGACATTGACACTGACGCTCGCACTTGTAGGCGAGCTGATTATGACGCTGTCGTCTGTTGACTTGATGGACACAGGGAAGACCAGGTAAGAGGAGCCCCACTGCGATACTGGCAAGAGCTGTTCAATCACAAAATTGCAATTAGTATAAACAGAGGTGCACTGATCTCCACTGAACACGGCCACAGGTTGATTCGAAAGTACCCTGGTCCCAGTCAGAGAGGCTCCTTGGAACTGCACGACTTCGTTCTCTTGTAGAGTGATGTTCAGTTCGTTGGAGTACGTCACACCGTTGAATGTAACACTGCTGCTCAAAATCATCTGCACCGTCACGTTGTTGTAGGGACTGACTATCGCAATTTCGTTCAGGGTTAACCAACTAGACAAAGGAGCGACTACGTAATATTCTGTTCCCAGCTCCTGCTCAGGCATCATCATGAATCCATCGGTAGATCTATTTATTCTGGATAGGCCCCAAACTGAGATGTCACTGTCAGAACGAACGGACACGACCTTGTTGGTGATGATGCCGTTCTCTCCGATCATTGCCGTTACCGGGATGGATACATTGCCGACGGAGAAGGGAGGCAGAAGGACGGAGCGTGAGAAGTTCTCCGCGGGGACCGAGACGGTGACCTGAGCGCTGCTGTCGTAGCTGACGAAGTCCACCACAAGCGCGTCGACTCCCGCTAAGTTCTGCATAAATGCGCCAAAGAACTGACGTCCCACACTGCTCCCGGCTCCATTCCCTGCAAACGGTGACGACAACATCAGGGCAAGCGAGAGAGGTCAACTTTTGAGAACAAGGCCACGAAATCGACAGTAAAAATCGCCCTTCATGGTGGTCGTTAAGCAGGAGGGGAAGAAAAAAATGCTTGAAGCGACACAAAAAGCGTCGTTCGCTTTTAGAGGGGTTTCATTTTTATATGAAGGCGTTGTTATACAGTGAGGGAAAGAAGTATTTGATCCCCTGCTGATTTTGTACCTTTGCCCACTGACAAAGAAATGATCAGTCTATAATTTTAATGGTAGGTTTATTTGAACAGTGAGATGCAGAATAACAACAAAAAAATCCAGAAAAACGCATGTCAAAAATGTTATAAATTGATTTGCATTTTAGTGAGGGAACTAAGTATTTGACCCCTCTGCAAAACAGAGGGGTCAAATACCCTTGTTGGCAATCACAGAGGTCAGACGTTTCTTGTAGTTGGCCACCAGGTTTGCACACATCTCAGGAGGGATTTTGTCCCACTCCTCTTTGCAGATCTTCTCCAAGTCATTATGGTATCGAGGCTGACGTTTGGCAACTCGAACCTTCAGCTCCCTCTAGAGATTTTCTATGGAATTAAGGTCTGGATACTGGCTAGGCCACTCCAGGACCTTAATGTGCTTCTTCTTGAGCCACTCCTTTGTTGCCTTGGCCGTGTGTTTGGGTCATTGTCATGCTGGAATACCCATCCATGACCCATTTTCAATGCCCTGGCTGAGGGAAGGAGGTTCTCACCCAAAATTCGACGGTACATGGCCCCGTCCATCGTCCCTTTGATGCGGTGAAGTTGTCCTGTCCCCTTAGCAGAAAAACACCCCCAAAGCATAATGTTTCCACCTCCATGTTTGACGGTGGGGATGGTGTTCTTGGGGTCATAGGCAGCATTCCTCCTCCTCCAAACATGGCGAGTTGAGTTGATGCCAAAGAGCTCCATTTTGGTCTCATCTGACCACAACACTTTCACCCAGATGTCCTCTAAATCATTCAGATGTTCATTGGGAAACTTCAGACGGGCATGTATATGTGCTTTCTTGAGCAGGGGGACCTTGCGGGCGCTGCAGAATTTCAGTCCTTCACGGCGTAGTGTGTTACCAACTGTTTTCTTGGTGACTATGGTCCCAGCTGCCTCGAGATCATTGACAAGATCCTTCCGTGTAGTTCTGGGCTGATTCCTCACCGATCTCATGATCATTGCAACTCCACGAGGTGAGATCTTGCATGGAGCCCCAGGCCGAGGGAGATTGACAGTTCTTTTTTGTTTCTTCCATTTGCGAATAATCGCACCAACTGTTGTTACCTTCTCACCAAGCAGCTTGGCGATGGTCTTGTAGCCCATTCCAGCCTTTATAGGTCTGCAATCTTGTCCCTGACATCCTTGGAGAGCTCTTTGGTCGTGGCCATAGTGGAGAGTTTGGAATCTGATTTATTGATTGCTTCTGTGAACAGGTGTCTTTTATACAGGTAACAAGCTGAGATTATGAGCACTCCTTTTAAGAGTGTGCTCCTAATCTCAGCTCGTTACCTGTATAAAAGACACCTGGGAGCCAGAAATCTTTTTGATTAAGAGGGGTCAAATACTTATTTCCCTCATTAAAATGCAAGTCAATTTATAACATTTTTGACATGCGTTTTTCTGGATTTTGTTGTTGTTATTCTGCCTCTCACTGTTCAAATAAACCTACCATTAAAATTATAGACTGATCATTTCTTTGTCAGTGGGGAAACGTACAAAATCAGCAGGGGATCAAATACTTTTTTCCCTCACTGTAGAGGACTTCGTGTTACAACGCACGCTCCGTCCACAGGGAAGCCTGTGCCAGCTACAGCAGCAAGCCAGAGCCACCCGTGCCCCGTGCCAGTCTCAACTTGGAGTGTCCTCTCCACAGGGAGAGAGAGTCCCAGACTCCAAATATACAGCGGCAGGCATCGATGGGGTCGGGATCGAACCCACGACCTCCTGTATACCACTCGAAGTAGTTTACATCTCACCACAGGGACAAAGAGAGACACGGAGACTCGAAATTTACAGCGGCAGGCATCGTCAAGGTCGGGATCGAACACACAACTTCCTCAACACCAGGCGAGATAGTTAACATCTCACCCCCTTTAAACAAACACAAAACAAGTGAACAGACTCGTCCCACGGTTCAAGCCTGCGCCGGCTACAGCAGCAGCAGCAAGGCAGAGCCACCGCGTGCCAGTTTCCCAGCGACCAAATCGCGTCCGATGCAGAAAGTGCGCAAGCGGTGGTGGAATTCCACGGTATGGCGTGGCCACGCCGTGACCACCACTTGACCTCCACGTGGCCACGTTGTGACCACCACGTGACCACCACGTGACCACACCTTGACCACCACGTGATAACCATGTCGTGACCACCACGTGACCACACCGCGACCACCACGTGACCACACCGTGACCACCACGTGGCCACGCCGTGACCACCACGTGACCACCAAGTCGTGACCACCACGTGACCACCAAGTCGTGACCACCACGTGGATACACCGTGACCACACCTTGACCACCACGTGACCACCAAGTCGTGACCACCACGTGGCCACCACGTGGCCACATCGTGACCACCACGTGACCACCACGTGGTGGTCACGAATCCAGTCTATACTACACTACACACTCCACTATACACTCCACTATACACTGCAAAGATCACCCGTGTAGCCTGTAACAGACTGTAGGGGCAAGTGCTGTTAACGAGCACCTATGAAGGCCGGCACGGCCAACGAGGGGGTGGGTGGCCAGCACCACGCCCGGCCGCCTTTGTCTCCCCAGTGGCCATGTTTACTGCACACTGCACCAGGTACTGATTTTAGGCTGAGTCAATCTAAGGGAGGCCCAGGACCGGTTCAGATAATCGTCACTGGCGTTGGTCTTGAGCGGGAATCGAACCCGGGTCGCCAGGTTCATAGCGCAGCGTAGCGCTGACTGCTACACTACCGCTCCCCACACTATACAAGACACGCACTCTGCTATACACTACACTATACACTACTCGCACTAAGCTGTGCACTATACACACCCACAGATTCCCATAGAGACACAGACTCATAGACCCACAGAATCCCATAGAAAAACATAGAACCATAGAAACCCACAGAGACTCATAGACCCACAGAACCCACAGAGACCCATAGAGACTCATATAACCACAGAGACCCACAGAGAATAATTTAACCACAGAGACCCATAGAGTCTCATAGAACCACGGAGACCCACACAGAACTACAGAGACCCACAGAAAGCCACAGAAAGCCACAAAAACCCACAGAGACCCACACAGACCCAGAGACACACAGACACCCCGAGAAATCCACACAGAGACCCACAGAGACCCACAGAGACCCACAGAGACCCACACAGAGACCCAGAGATACCCACACAGAGACCCACAGAGACCCAGACAGAGACCAACAGAGACCCACACAGAGACCCACACAGAGACCCACAGAGACCCACACAGAGACCCACACAGAGACCCACACAGAGACCCACAGAGACCCACACAGAGACCCACAGAGACCCACACAGAGACCCACACAGAGACCAACACAGAGACCCACACAGAGACTCACACAGAGACCCACAGAGACCCACACAGAGACCCACACAGAGACCAACACAGAGACCCACACAGAGACCCACACAGAGACCCACACAGACCCACTGAAACCCACAGAGACCCACACAGAGACTCATCAGATCGTTCCAAGAAACCGGCCCGTTAAACTCACCGATTTGCAGCGCCAACACCGCCACCACCACCACCACCACCGACAGAGGCATTGTTCCTTTCGCTCTAAATAAGAATTGTCATCGATCTTCTTCTGAAACAAAACAAATTTTTGTATGTATATGTGTGTGTATGTGTGTGTGTGTTGTATTATCTAATTGTTTTGTGTTTGTGTGGTTTAAAGCTGATGTGTTGTGGTGTTTCCCCTTCCTCCTTGCTCCTTGCTTCGAGAGCAGCGGCGCAAGAATTTCACTCTTCGAGACCTCCGTCAGCCGCACGAGCTGCGGGTGCGGGTGTTCGTGCGAGGGATCCTGACGCGTGTCCATTTATATACTGACACACAGACACACACAGACAAGCACACACACAGTCACGCGAACTGCTCCTGGTGGTCATGATGGTGGTGGCGATGGTGGTGGTATTTCAAGAATGTTTTCACAAATCCACGCGCTCTTGAGCGGTGGCTAGCGAGATGTTGACTACCTCGCCTGGTATACAGGATGTCCGTGGGTTCGATCCCGATCCTGACGATGCCTGCTACTGTATATTTGGAGTCTGCGTCTCTCTCTCTCTCATCATCATCACGGTGGCTTGGAGATGTTAACTACCTCGCCTGGTATACAGGAGGTCGTAGGTTTGATCCAGACCCTGACGATGCCTGCTGCTGCTGTATATTTGGAGTCTGCGTCTCTCTCTCTCTCTCATTATCACCACGGTGGCTAGGAGATGTGAACTACCCCGCCTGGTCTACAGAAGTTCGTGGGTTCGAATCCGACCCTGACGATGCCTGCTGCAGTATATTTGGAGTCTGTGTATCTCTCTCGTTCTCCCTGTGGTGGTGACTGAGTGGATTTTGTCTTAGTGTCCTCTAGGGTTTTCCCTCCAAGTTTAGAATCAACATCACCTCGCCTTTACAGTAATTGGGCTTCTCTTACCTATAAACGTAAGTTTTTTGTCTGTCTGTCTGTGTGTCTATCTGTGTATCTGTCTGTGTGTCTGTGTGTCTGTGTGTGTGTGTGTCTGTCTGTGTGTCTGTCTGTCTGTGTCTGTCTGTCTGTCTGTGTGCCTGTCTGTGTGTCTGTCTGTCTGTTTGTGTGTGTGTCTGTCTGTGTGTCTGTCTGTGTGTCTGTCTGTCTGTGCGTCTGTCTGTGTGTGTGTGTCTGTCTGTGTGTCTGTCTGTCTGTCTGTCTGTGTGTCTGTCTGTCTGTGTGTCTGTCTGTGTGTCTGTCTGTCTGTGTGTGTGGACGCAACTTGCGAAGGATGTGGCTCGCAATCCGTGGGGTTGACGTTGAAATAAAGTAGCCGGGTTCCACGCTGTAAGCCCCCTGGTGAGCCAGCGCTATCCATTTCCCCCATCCGTCAACTTTAAAGTAGTTACATTAACAATGTAGTGCTAAATCGTGACTGCAAGGATTCATATTCTTAGGTTTTTTCGGTAAATTCACGTAGGTAAAAAATTAAAATTTATAAAAGTAACAGATAGGTGGAATGCCTCTCCAAATCTAGAATTAATACCCTCTACGGGGAGGAATTCCACCTATCTGTTACTTTTGTAGTGGTGATACGCGCTGGGGTAGGGATCGTGTGTCAGCGCGTAGTGATTGGCTGTGTGTGTTGGTGACGCGCGCTGACGGTGGGGGATCAGGGGTCAGCGCGGGGTCATGGGTTGTGTGGTGGTGATTGGCTGTGTGCCGGTGACGCGCTTGAGAGGGAGTGATCGTGTGGCAGCGCGGCGTGATTGGTTGCGTAGTGGTAACACGCGCTGGGGGAAACGGATCGTAGGAACAGCGTGGCGTGATTGGTCAACTAAGGAGCGATGCTCACGTCGAGGTCCGCATACACTCCGTCTCCCGTGAGCGGGGACTATATAAGGGGATGCGCGCAGGCGCACGGGGGGGAAGTACCAGCGAAGACGGAAGACGGAGGAGGAGGCGGAACCCTGGGACCCGGAGCCGAACGTCCGGGAGAGAGCCGGCTCGTGGGACTCGGAGGGTGTGGCCCACGCCCAAGCCGGGGTGGGCCTGTAGGCTTCACGGACGTTACGGAGTCAAGTGCAGTGTGTGTAGCCGGAGGAATAGAAGCTACACGAGTCAAGTGCAGTGTGTGTAGCCGGAGGGATAGAAGCTACACGAGTCAAGTGAAGTGCGTGTAGCCGGAGGAATAGATGCTACACGAGTCAAGTGAAGTGTGTGTAGTCTGAGGAATAGAGACCACTCGTTGTATAGTGACAAGTCAAGATTTAATAAAAAGTGTGTTACCCGTCAAGGAGTTTCCTGCCGTCATTCAATACTTCACTTTTATTAATTTGAATTTTTTACCTACGTGACTTTACCGAAAAAACCTAAGAATTAGAACAGGCGTGTTCACGAATCACTTTGCAAGGAATCACGTTTCTACATTAACCACACACACACAGTATTCGTGGTGAACATGCTAACAAAAACATCGCTTTGATAATAATATCAATAATAATGTTACACGCATTGCCTTTGAAACTGATTGGCTTAGACCAGGCGTGTTCAGGCGTTCGAACACCCAACAGATTAAGCCTTTTTGCCGACCCGACCTGTTTTTCACGAGCAAAAGGGAGCCCCCACCCCCTCCCACGATACTATTTGAACTTCGCGGAAGAAGCAAAAGGATTATAGAGAAAAAAAAACAATCAGTTGAAGCAGTCCCAAGTTCCGTCATGCAAATCGACTCGTGTTTATATTTTCAGCAAACCCACGTGCCATGCATAGTTGAAAAAAAGACTAAATCTGTTTTTTTACATCTCTAACTTGTAGCCCTGTCTAAGTCCTCTCACCACTAAAGCTTTTTTGTCTTGAAAAATGTTTTTATAATCAGATAAGCGACCTTGCCGATGTGAGTGGCTTATCGCGTGGACGTTTAGAGCCTCAGCCAAATATTGTGACAGCGTGGTTAATGCAGATCCATAGAGACCCATACAGAGACCCATAGAGCCCCATACAGAGAGCTATAGAGACCCACACTCAGAGAACCACACAGACCCACAGAGACCCATACTCATAGAGACCCATACTGACCCCCAAAGACCCAGAGACCATTACAAACATAGAGACCAATTCTCATAGAGACCCATACAGATCCTTACAGACCCACAGAGAACAATACTCATAGAGACCCATATAGAGACCCATAGAGACCCACACTCAGAGACCCACACAGACCCACAGAGACCAATACTCATAGAGACCCATACAGATCCTTACAGACCCACAGAGAACAATACTCATAGAGACCCATATAGAGACCCATAGAGACCCACACTCAGAGACCCACACAGACCCACAGAGACCAATACTCATAGAGACCCATACAGACCCACAGAGACCCACAGATATCCATCTAGACCTACAGAGACACACACTCATAGAGACCCACACTCATAGAGACCCATACTCATAGAGACTCATACAGAGACCCATACAGACCCCACAGAGACCCATACAGACCCATACAGACCCACAGAGACCCATACAGACCCACAGAGACCCATACAGACCCCACAGAGACCCATACAGACCCATACAGACCCACAGAGACCCATACAGATCCATAGAGACCCACACAGAGACCCATACAGACCCAAAGAGACCCATACAGACCCACAGAGACCCATACAGACCCATACAGACCCAAAGAGACCCATACAGACCCACAGAGACCCATACAGACCCAAAGAGACCCATACAGACCCACAGAGACCCATACAGACCCATACAGACCCAAAGAGACCCATACAGACCCACAGAGACCCATACAGACCCAAAGAGACCCATACAGACCCATACAGACCCACAGAGACCCATACAGACCCAAACAGACCCACAGAGACCCATACAGACCCATACAGACCCAAAGAGACCCATACAGACCCACAGAGACCCATACAGACCCAAAGAGACCCATACAGACCCATACAGACCCACAGAGACCAATACAGACCCATACAGACCCAAAGAGACCCATACAGACCCACAGAGACCCATACAGACCCAAAGAGACCCATACAGACCCATACAGACCCACAGAGACCCATACAGACCCATACAGACCCACAGAGACCCATACAGACCCATACAGACCCAAAGAGACCCATACAGACCCACAGAGACCCACAGAGACCCATAGAGACCCAAAGAGACCCATACAGACCCACAGAGACCCACAGAGACCCATACAGATCCATAGAGACCCACAGAGACCCATACAGACCCAAAGAGACCCATACAGACCCACAGAGACCCACAGAGACCCATACAGATCCATAGAGACCCACAGAGACCCATACAGATCCATAGAGACCCACAGAGACCCATACAGACCCAAAGAGACCCATACAGACCCACAGAGACCCACAGAGACCCCACAGAGACCCATACAGACCCATAAAGACCCACACAGAGACCCATACAGACCCATACAGACCCAAAGAGACCCATACAGACCCAAAGAGACCCATACAGACCCAAAGAGACCCATACAGACCCACAGAGACCCACAGAGACCCATACAGATCCATAGAGACCCACAGAGACCCATACAGATCCATAGAGACCCACAGAGACCCATACAGACCCAAAGAGACCCATACAGACCCACAGAGACCCACAGAGACCCCACAGAGACCCATACAGACCCATAAAGACCCACACAGAGACCCATACAGACCCATACAGACCCATACAGACCCAAAGAGACCCATACAGACCCAAAGAGACCCATACAGACCCAAAGAGACCCATACAGACCCACAGAGACCCATACAGACACACAGAGACCCATACAGATCCATACAGACCCACAGAGACCCATACAGACCCAAAGAGACCCATACAGACCCATACAGACCCATACAGACCCAAAGAGACCCATACAGACCCACAGAGACCCATACAGACCCACAGAGACCCATACAGATCCATACAGACCCACAGAGACCCATACAGACCCAAAGAGACCCATACAGCCCCACAGAGACCCATACAAAGACCCATACAGAGACCCATACAGACCCAGATACTCATACTCAGAGACCCAGAGAGCCCCACAGAGACCAATACTCAGAGACCTGTACAGATCCATAGATCCACAGAGACCCATACTCATAGGGACCCATGCAGGCCCCCAACGACCCATAGGCCAATGCTCATAGAGACCCATACTCATAGAGACTCATACAGCCTCACAGAAACCCATACAGAGACCCATACAGACCCAGAGACCCATACTCTGAGACCCATAAAGACCCACAGATACCCATACTAAGAAGTCCATACAGCCCCACAGAGACCAATACTCAGAGACCCACAGAGATCCATACAGATCCACAGAGACCCATACAGACGCACAGACCCATACTCATAGAGACTCATTATATGCATTGACTTTGAAACTGATTGGCTTACACCAGGTGTGTACAGGTGTTCGAACACCCAACAGATGAAGCCTTTTGCCGACTTGACCTGTCTCTCGCGAGCAAAAGGGAGCCCCCACGGTACTATTTGAACTTCGCGGAAGAAGAGAAAAAAAACGAGAGTCGATTTGCATGACGGAACGAGAGGACAGCGTTGACGGATCGCGATCAGTTAAAGCGGTTTCTAGGTTTTTTTCTTATCAAACGCACGTGCCATGCATAGTTTAAAAAAGGACTAAACCAGTTTTTTGTTTTCAATATTGTAAGGCCCCCACCACTAAAGCTGTTTTTGTTTTGAATTTTTGTTCATAATCTGATAAGCGGCCTTGCCGATGGCAAATGACAGCGGTCCCAACGTGATTGGCTTATCGCGTGGACATTTGGAGCCTCAGCCAAATATTATGACAGCGTGGTTAATGCAGACCCATCCACCCCCATACAGATGTAGTGGGTTCGAATTAGGTGCACACACACACACACAGCTTGGAGGCAACACTATTTATTAAACGGTAAGTACTATAACACTGTACATGAGGTGGTGACCACCTTCCTCAACTCACTAACACTCTGGAACACGACACAGACGGGACCAGGCAGGCAACGGGCTGCCTGGTCCAGGACGATGACCCGGGACTTGAGGACCGATGATGTCGTCTTCACTTCAGAGTTCAACAGCCCCGCTCTGCATCCACACCCCGCTTATATCCGCTCGGGCGTGGCCAGCTCCGCCCAGGCCACGCCTCCCTTCCCAGGCCACGCCTCCCTTCACAGGCCACGCCTCCCTTCCCAGACCACGCCTCCCTTCCCAGGCCACGCCTCCACCACGTGACACCCCAGGCACCCCCTTGGGGCCCCCAGCCCTCGTACGGACCGACACAGTAGTGACGTCCTATGTCACTACACTTTCACAAACCCACGCGCTCTTGAGCGGTGTCTAGCGAGATGTTGACTACCTCGCCTGGTATGCAGGAGGTTCGTGGGTTTGATCCTGACAATGGAGACCAGGGTGACTAGCGAGATGTTGACTACCTCGCCTGGTATGCAGTACGTCCGTGGGTCTGTCCCTGACCATCAACACAACGGTGGTATGAGATGTTAACGACCTCGCCTGGTATGCAGGAGGTGCATAGGTTTGATCCTGACCATGACATCACGGTTGCTACGAGATGTTAACTACCTTTCCTGGCCTACAAGAGGTCGTGGGTTTGATCCAGACCCTGACGATGCCTGCTGCTGCTGTATATTTGGAGTCTGCGTCTCTTTCTCTTTCTCATTATCATCACGGTGGCTAGGAGATGTTAACTACCTCGCCTGGTCTACAGAAGGTCGTGGGTTCGAATCCGACCTTCACGATGCCTGCTGCTGCTGCTGTATATTTGGAGTCTGTGTGTCTCTATCGTTCTCCACGTGGTGGTCACTGAGTGGATTTTGTCTCAGTATCCTCTGGGTTTATCCCTCCACGTTCAGAATCAACATCGCCTCGCCTTTACTGTAATTGGCCTTCTTACCTATGTAGTGGATTAACGCGCACCAGTGGGGGGGAAATTGTAAACACGTGTTGGTAATGGACAGTGGGGTCGTATCAGGACAAGCAGGTGCTGCTGGGGGGCAACGGCCGGAGAAAGACGGCTCGTTAGGTGATTATGGGATGCAGGGCAGTGATTGGCTGGTTGGCTGTGAGGTAATTATGGGATGCAGGGCAGTGATTGGCCGATTGCTGTTGTCAGGGACAAGGTGGCGCCAGTAAGTCTGGTAATTAATGAGGAGGGGGATAATTAGGGGAGAGTCAGAGTGAGACGGGGAGTTGTGCTGGGAGCTGGACGGAGATGGAGCGGAGCTGAAGAAGAAGAAGAGATGTGAGATAGAATAGGGTAGCAGTGGAGCAGAAGAAGAAGTATAGGTTAGCAGTGGAACGGAGACGAGAGAGAGACAGTCGGAGTGAGACGGAGAAGCCGAGAGAAAGCGACAGTCGGAGTGAGACGGAGACGAGAGAGACAGTCGGAGTGAGACGGAGAAGCTGAGGGGGAGCGAGACGGGCGAAGCAGAGAGGAGAGTCGGGGGAGAAAGAGACGGAGAAAGAGAGCGAGCCAAAATGGCCCTCTCCTCTAGCCAGACAACATCTTGAAAGTGTTGTTGAATGTTTGGGTAAACTTTTTCCTCCAGTTTCTTCTCTGAAGTGGAAAGGATGCCTTTAGGCATGGTGATAAGTCCATCTGTGCCGTCAGCAAGAATTCTGCCATTTCCAATATCAAGAAGAGCTTCAGCAAAGTGGCCTGCCTCTTGGTCTCCATGGAGATATACACGCTTGTTTGTAGTTAGTCTCAGTTTCAATACGTGGCTCCAAAGAAATGAAGACTTGATGCAGGCATTTAACTCATCAGCTTTGGTTCCTCGAATTACCACAGGTAAGGTTTGTCGGAAGTCACCAGCCATGAGAAAAGTTCCACCACCCATAATCCTGGAATTCTTGCGGAGGTCCTGCAAAGTTGTGTTGACAGCCTCAAATGCTCCCTTGTGGGACATGGTGCATTCATCCCACACTATGAATTCACAATTAACCAGGACTTGTGCAAGGGCAGTCCCCTTTGAAATATTGCAAACAGGGTTTTCTTGTCGGGATAGATCTAATGGAAGCTTGAATGTGGAATGGGCAGTTTCTCCTCCAGTAAGCAGAGTTGCTGCAATCCCTGACGATGCCACAGCCAGGGCAATTTTTCCTTTCGGCGAACTTCAGCCAGGAGCAGGTTGAGGACAAAGGTCTTCCCAGTACCGCCAGGTGCATCAAGGAAAATAAATTAACCCGTAAAAACAAAGTTTTTCACTATAAATCCTTTATATGCGTGGCATCGGTTTCATTTTATTATTCATTTCTGTTTTTCTTGAGTAAGCAAGCAAGCAAGCAAGTGAAGTTAATATAAAGGATTTAAAAATGAAAAATCACCTCTTGACATGCCCCGTATATTCCCGAGGGCACTAGCGTTTATCCGTTTTACCACTTTCAAGAACCTGGCGGCTTCAATTTGACTGCTCTATAAATAGTCTCCATAGTACAGCGTGGGGGCAGGGATTTTATGCCATGTGGTTAGTCAACATTTGCGTCATCATGAAAAGGGCAGCTAGAGTCCTTTCGTCCTCTGACTTGAGATGGCTGCCACCTATGGGTCACCATTAAGCAATTGGTAATTAAATATTTTTTAAAATTCCCTAAACAGTGTAAAATTTGGGAAAACATTTTTCACGAACATTAATTGTCACGCACAACGAGTCTGTGTGCAAAATGTCAGCTCAATTGGATCACGGGAAGTGGGTTAAAAAACGACCGAAAGATTTGCACGGTCGTCAGCAAGCAAGCAAGCACGCAAGCACGCAAGCAAGTAAGCAAGTGAACTTAATATAAAGGATTTTAAAATGCCTCCATTTTTAGACTCAATGTCTTCCAAGATGTTTGTGTAGGCTTCTCTTTGTGCATCCATCAGCTTTGGTTCATTTTCCTCAATAAATTTAAGAAGCTCTAAATCATCATAGGATGTTTCACGTAGGATCTCTTGTGCAAGGCCATGCGTGTTTTCCCTGGAGGGTGTGGGTAGTCCGATAGCCCGGAGGTCTTTCCCAGCAATGGATTGAAGTTTATTCTCCAGGAGGATGAGGGTCTGGTTAAAGATGTCATTATTAAAGTGCACATCGATGTTTGGATTTTCTCGTGGAGCTTTGTGGAGGATGTCCTCACTCATGACCTCTTTGTATTTTTCCCAAAGTCCCGTGGGATTTGAAGGGCTGCAAACTTTAATAATAATGCAAAAGATCATTCTGAGTTGAAAAGAGGACTGACTAACAGAAGCCTCTGTCATAGCTTTGTCAAGATGCTGGTCATCCTCAAGTATTCCACGAAAACTGCAAGCTTCCCTGTATGTTTCGCACACAACCCCTTGCACAGTTTTTAGGTCTTGGAAAGATGTGGGCCCTTTGACAACATGGAGAAGCATTCTCAGAAAGTAGCACTCCTGATAGTTGGGATGAACCGTGTAGACTCTTCCCAAAGCATCAGATGCGCCGTCACCAGCACGCCGCTTCCATTTTTTTTGCGCAGTCCACGTATAGTAGGAGGGAACCTCATGGTAGAGCAGGTTAGCAGCAAATGGGTCACTTTGGCACAAACCAGAAAAACGCCATGAGGGTTGTATTGCGTGGAGCCAGGGCTTGTTGTTGGGCATTTCTTTCGCTGAAGTAGATGCGTTGACCATTTTGTAGGTGGACCTGCCAGTGATCAAAATTTTTATCGTAAATATTTGAACAAAAAATTACCAAAAAGTACACATCTGTTAGTCCCTGGGTAGTAAGTGTTACTTTCTATACGCTGACATCTCAAAAGTTACAAATGGGCGAAAATTCCCCTCAAACTTAGTTTTTGTGACACGGACAGTGATCAAAATTTTCATCATAAATATTATTTATTTTTTACCAAAAAGTACACATTTGTTAGTCCCTGGGTAGTAAGTGTTATTTTTTATACGCTGACATCTCAAAAGTTACAAATGGGCGAAAATTCCCCTCAAACTTAGTTTATGTGACACGGACAGTGATCAAAATATTAATCGTAAATATGATTTATTTTTTACCAAAACGTACACATTTGTTAGTCCCTGGGTAGTAAGTGTTATTTTTTTTATGCGCTGACATCTCAAAAGTTACAAATGGGCGAAAATTCCCCTCAAACTTAGTTTATGTGACACGGACAGTGATCAAAATATTAATCGTAAATATGATTTATTTTTTACCAAAACGTACACATTTGTTAGTCCCTGGGTAGTAAGTGTTATGTTTTTATACGCTGACATCTCAAAAGTTACAAATGGGCGAAAATTCCCCTCAAACTTAGTTTTTGTGACACGGACAGTGATCAAAATATTAATCGTAAATATGATTTATTTTTTACCAAAACGTACACATTTGTTAGTCCCTGGGTAGTAAGTGTTATGTTTTTATACGCTGACATCTCAAAAGTTACAAATGGGCGAAAATTCCCCTCAAACTTAGTTTATGTGACACGGACAGTGATCAAAATATTAATCGTAAATATGATTTATTTTTTACCAAAACGTACACATTTGTTAGTCCCTGGGTAGTAAGTGTTATTTTTTTATGCGCTGACATCTCAAAAGTTACAAATGGGCGAAAATTCCCCTCAAACTTAGTTTATGTGACACGGACAGTGATCAAAATATTAATCGTAAATATGATTTATTTTTTACCAAAACGTACACATTTGTTAGTCCCTGGGTAGTAAGTGTTATGTTTTTATACGCTGACGTCTCAAAAGTTACAAATGGGCGAAAATTCCCCTCAAACTTAGTTTTTGTGACATGGACAGTGATCAAAATGCTTGCCATGCTGTGTGAGTCCTAACCGCGGTGGCTGAGTGGCCCCGCCGTGACCATGCAATTTCAAGTCAATTCACGGCGCCGCGCTGCAATTTAACATCGGGGAGGATCGCCCAATTCCCTGGCCACAGGAAACCGTGGAGATTAGTCCCATGAGAGGGCTCCTGGGTGAAAACCTGGAGCCAGGTGACTTCTCCCGAAGTCCTACATGGGTGTGTGTGTGTGTGCGTTCATGTGGGGGGAGAGCAGCATCGGCCAACCTGCTTTGTTGTGTTGGCAGCTTCACCGCTGTGGCATCTCAGGATTCCTGCAGTCACGAAAGCTTCAAATCAAGATTCAGCACTACATTGTTAAATGGAATAGCGCTGGCTAACCACGGGGCTTACGGCGTGAGACCTGGCTACTTTATTTCAACGTGAACCCCACGGGTTGCGAGCCAAATCCTTCGCAAGTTGCGTCCACACACACAGACAGACAGACAGACAGACACACAGACAGACACACAGACAGACACACACACAGACACACACAGACAGATAGACACACACACAGATAGACAGACACACAGACAGACACACAGACAGACACACACACAGACAGACACACAGACAGACACACACACAGACAGACACACAGACAGACACACAGACAGACAGACAGACACACAGACAGACACACAGACAGACACACAGACAGACAGACAGACAGACAGACAAAAAATGACGTTTATAGGTAAGAAGCCCAATTACTGTAAAGGCGAGGTGATGTTGATTCTAAATGTGGAGGGAAAATACCAGAGGACACGGAGACAAAATCCACTCAGTGACCACCACGGGGAGAGAGACACAGACTCCACATCATATACAGCAGCAGCAGGCATCGTCAGTGTCGGATTCGAACCCAAGAACTCCAATAGACCGGTGAGATAGTTAACATCTCATAGCCACCGTGATGATGATGATGATAGAGAGAGAAACGCAGACTCTAAATATACAGCAGAAGGCATCGTCAGTATCGGGATCGAACCCACGACCTCCTGTAGACCAGGCGAGGTAATTAACATCTCCCAGGGTTGGGATCAAATCCACGACTTCCTGCACACCAGGCAAGGTAGCCAACATTACATAGCCACCGTGATTATGATGAGAGAGAGAGACGCAGACTCAAAATATACAGCAGCAGCAGGCATCGTCAGGGTCAGGATCGAACACACCGATCTCCTGTAGACCAGGCGAGGTAGTCAACATTTCGCTAGACACCTTGGTCTTCATGGTCAAGATCGAACCCACGGACCTCCTGCATACCAGGCGAGGTAGTCAACATCTCGCTAGACACCGTTCAAGAGCGCGTGCGTTTGTGAAAGCATTCTTGAAATACCTCCACCATCGCCACCACCACCACCATCACCACCAGGGGCAGCTCGCGTGACTGTGTGTGTGTGTGTCTGTGTGTGTGTCTGTGTGTGTCTGCGTGTCAGTATATAAATGCACACACGTCAGGATCCCTCGCACGAACACCCGCACCGGCAGCTCGTGCGCCTGACGGAGGTCTCGAAGCAAGGAGCAAGGAGGAAGGAGGAAGGGAAAAACCACAAAACAGGAGCTTTAAACCACACACACACACACAAAAACAATTAGAGAATACAAAACACACACATATACATGCAAAAATTAGTTTTGTTTCAGATGAAGATCGATGACAATTCGAATTTAGAGCGAAAGGACAATGCCTCTGCCGGTCGTGGTGGTGGTGGCGGTGTTGGCGCTGCAAATCGGTGAGTTTAAGGGGCCGTATTCTTGGAACGATCGGATGAGTCTCTGTGTTGGTCTCTGTGGGTCTCTGTGGGTTTCTGTGGGTCTCTGTGGTTCTATGAGTCTCTGTGGGTCTCTGTGGTTCAATTATTCTCTGTGGGTCTCTGTGGTTCTATGAGTCTCTATGAGTCGCTGTGTGGGTCTCTGTGGGTCTCTGTTTGGGTCTCGGTGTGTCTCTGTGGGTTTCTGTGGGTCTCTATGGGTTTATGTGGGTCTGTGTGGGTCTCTGTGGGTTTCTGTGGGTCTCTGTGGGTTTCTGTGGGTCTCTGTGGCTGTCTGTGGGTCTCTGTGGGTCTCTGTGGTTCTATGAGTCACTATGGGTCTCTGTGGTTCAATTATTCTCTGTGGGTCTCTGTGGTTCTATGAGTCACTATGGGTCTCTGTGGTTCAATTATTCTCTGTGGATCTCTGTGGGTCTCTGTGGGTCTATGAGTCTTTGTGGGTTCTGTGGGTCTATGAGTCTCTGTAGTTATCTGTGGTTCAATGATTCTCTCCGAGTCTCTGTGGGTTCTGTGGGTCAATGAGTCTCTGTGGGTCTCTATGGTTCAATGTTTCTCTATGGGTTTCTGTTGGTCTATTAATCTGTGTCTCTATTGGAATCTTTGGGTCTATGAGTCTGTGTCTCTATGGGAATCTGTGGGTGTGTATAGTGTACAGCGTAGTGTGTGTAGTGTATAATGTAGTGTATAGCAGAGTGCGTTTCGTGTATAGTGTGGGGAGCGGTAGTGTAGTGGTTCGCGCTACGCTGCGCTATGAACCTGGCGACCCGGGTTCGATTCCCGCTCACGACCAACGCCAGTGACGATTATCTGAACCGGTCCTGGGCCTCCCCTAGGTCGACTCAGCCTAAAATCAGTACATCTTGCGGTGTGCAATAAACATCGCCACTGGGGAGACAAAGGCGGCCGGGCGTGGTGCTGGCCACCCACCCCCTCGTGTGCCGTGCCGGCCTTCATAGGTGCCCGCTAACAGCACTTGCCCCTACAGTCTGTTACAGGCTACACGGGGGATCTTTGCAGTGTATAGTGGAATGTGTAGTGTAGTGTATAGTGGAGTGTGTAATGGCGTGTAGTGGAGTGTGTAGTGGAGTGTGTGGCGGAGTTCATAGTGGAGTGTGTAGTGGAGTGGAGTGTGGAGTGTAGTGTGTAGTACAGTGTGTAGAGAAGTGGAGTGTGTAGTGGAGTGTATAGTGTAGTGTGTAGTGTATAGTGTAGTGTGTAGTGGAGTGTATAGTGGAGTGTGTAGTGGAATGTATAGTAGAGTGTGTAGTGGAGTGTGTCGTGGAGTGGAGTGTGTAGTGCAACGTATAGTGGAGTCGAGACCACGACGTGACCACCACGTGGTGGTCACGACTTAGTGGTCACGACTTGGTGGTCACGACGTCGTGGTCATGGCGTGGCCACTTTGTGGTCACGTGGTGGTCACGTGGTGGTCACGAGGTGGCCACGCCCTACCGCGTGGCGCCTGTGGAATTCCGCCGCCGCTTGCGCTCTTTCCGCATTGGACGCGATTTGGTCGCTGGGAAACTGGCACGGGGTGGCTCTGCCTTGCTGATTATGACGATGCTGCTGCTGCTGTAGCCGGCGCAGGCTTCCCCGTGGACGGGGCGTGCCTGTAACACGAGGTCCTCTACCTATGGGACCTTTTCATTCGTCCAGTATCAAAGCTGCGGAAAAATAAGATTGGGTTTTCTATAGCAAAACAAGAGGTGTGATAAGATGTCCAAATGCAAGGAGTGAAGTCTGCATTAACCACGTACACTTTAAGAGCTCATTTGTGCTAAAAGTGTTTTTCACTTGAAGCGTTTTTATGTTTTCTAATCCCCGATTATTGCCGTGTAAAGCGAGGAATAATTTTTTGTTTTTATCGGCCGCCCTCGTGGCCTCATTCTCAATAGTAAATGATAGCGGCTCAGAGAAGCGGTTACCGTTGCGAGGTGTTCGCTTTGTGCGTCAAACGTTAACAACGCCTACATCGAGAAAATAAAACCCCGCTAAAAGCGAATGACACTTTTTATTTGTCGCTTCAAGAGTTTGTTTTTTCCCCTCCTGCTTATCGACCACCATGAAGGGTGATTTTTTACTGTCGATCTCGTGGCCTTATTCTCAAAAGTTGACCTCTCTCGCTTGCACTGATGTTGTCGTCACTGCTTGCAGGGAACGGAGCTGGGAGCAGTGTAGGACGTCAGTTCTTCGGCGCATTTATGCAGAACTACGAGGTGGGAGTCGACGCGCTTGTGGTGGACTTTGTCAGCTACGACAGCAGCGCTCAGATCACCGTCTCGGTCCCCGTGGAGAACTTCTTGCAGTCCGTCCTCCTGCCTCCCTTCTCCGTCGGCAATGTATCCATCCCGGTAACGGCAATGATCGGAGAGAACGGCATCGTCACCAACAAGATCGTATCCATTCATTCTGACAGTGACATCTCAGTGTGGGGCATGTCCAAACGATATGCAACTACCGATGGATTCATGATGATCCCTGAGCAAGAACTGGGAATAGAATATTACATAGTCGCTCCTGTTTCTGGTCGTTTAACCCTGAACGAATTCGCGATAGTCAGTCCCTACAACAACGTGACGGTGCAGCTGATTTTGAGCGGCAATGTTTCATTCAACGGTGTAACGTACTCCAATGAACTGAACATCACTCTACAAGAGAACGAAGTCGTGCAGTTCCAAGGATCCTCTCTGACTGGGACCAGGGTACTTTCGAGTCAACCTGTGGCCGTGTTCAGTGGAGATCGGTGCATCACTGTTCACACATCTTCTTGGTTCTTTCGGTAAAGTCACGTAGAAGGGAAGTAATAAAATAATAAAAATAAAACATAATAAAACAATTCTCACGACGTTTCGGCCACAACGCAAGCAGCCGTCCTCAGGCGAAGAATGAGACATTATCAAGCTAGGAGCTTATATAGGTGTAGCGAGGAGGAGCGCCTTAACAAAAGAATGTGCATATGAAGAGGAATTTTAGCATACCAATGGGCAATGCGTAGGAGGGGGGGCGGAGGGGTTTCAAAGAGCCATTATGCCCATGCAATTTTGTGACAGAGCAGCTTTTGCCAGTACCGACGTGGGGCTCCTCTTACCTGGTCTTCCCCGTGTCCATCAAGTCCACAGACGACAGCGTCATAATCACCTCGCCTACAAGTGCGAGCATCAGTGTCAATGTCAGTGTCGCTGGGAGTTTAACAACCTACACGTTGACCAATTACGGTCTCATCAGCGTACCTGTATATGCAAACCAGATTTTGTCTATTAACTCGTCTGTAAACGTAGGGGTCATGTACATATGCCAGGGAGGGTATCCGGTTCTAGGGTATTACATGGACCCTTTCCAGATGAATATCATACCGACCAGCAAGTTCTCAAACATGTACCTGTTTGCGACTCAACCAGGTTTTACAAACATGTTAATCGTGATCGCCAAGGATGTAGACAAATGTGGGATCATCATCAACAACGAGACACTGTGCGATAAGATCCAGTGGGTCCAGACAAACGACCTCCAGTTCGTGGCCGGGGAGCTGAACCTGGGAGGTGGGAATCAGCAGTTCTGGGTGAAACACGCGACTCAGCCGTTTGGGCTCTACCTCTACGGGGTGGCATCCGATGATTCGTTTGGCTACATCCTCAGCTACGGCAACCTAAGAGGTAACTTCTAACAAGATCAGCCAGACTTGTAGCATCGCAAATCTAACTTCTACTACTGCTATTATTATTCCACTATCATACACGACGCCATTACAACCCCCACCACCACCCTCGCCACGCCCCTCCTCAATTGTGACCTCGCCCACATTTGATTGGCTTCCTGGTAACCGCGGTGCGATGACGTCACAACGTCTGTGCTATTACAGCCCCTCTCCCCCTGGTGGATGGGCTGAGTATGCACCACTGAAGTTTTCCATAATAGAGGTTTTTTTTGTTTAGATCGCGTAAATATATAAATGTGTCGTTAAAACCCACCACCACGCGACACAGCAACCAGTAAGGGTTGTCACGTAAACAGAACATACCAATTCGTCACTAGTACAGCACACCAGTGTGTTGGAGAGCCAAGCCATAACATTTACAATACGCCATCTAACCCAAAAAACCTCTATTGTGGATGATATTTGTCGCGAAAGCCCACGTGTTAAAGCAACTGAAATTTTGGGTTGGTCCGACGCAGCGTCTGCTGTGACTCGTTCACTTGGCTTGAGTATTTAATTGAGAAACTGGAATGCGTTGCCGGCGGCTTCTCACGTTTTGGCTTCGCACGGAGACCCAGAGATGTACAGATTCCCACGGACTCCCACATAGATCAACGGATTTATAAAGATACCCAGAGATATAAAGATACCCACGTACTCACACAGAGACCCAGATATGTACAGATACTCACGGACTCCCACCCATACCCCCAAAGACCCAGAGACCGACACAAACATAGAGACCCATGGTGAAACTAAACGGAAATTGCATTTCTTGCTAAACAGCTGTCGCCTGGTGAAGCTGGTTGTAATTACTGGCGAAACGTCGTGCTCAGATTGTCAACGTTGTGGGTTTGATCTCCAACACAGCAGTTAGTGGTGTACTAATTTACGACACTATACACTGCACTATACACTGCACTATACACTGCACTATACACTACTATACACTATATACTACACTATACACTACACTATATACTGCACTATACACTACACTATACACTGCACTATACACCACACTATACACTACATACAACACTATATACTACACATTTCACTACACACTACACTAAACACGGCACTATATACTACACTATACACTACACTATACACTACACTACACACTACACTGCACTATACACTATACTATACACTACACACTACACTATACACTGCACTATACACTACACTATACACTGCACTATATACTACACTATACACTACACTATACACTGCACTATACACTACACTATACACTACACTATACATGGCACTATACACTACACGATACACTGTACTATACACTACACTATACACTACACTATATACTACACTATACACTACACTATACACTACACGATACACTGTACTATACACTACACTATACACTACATTGCATACTACACTATATACTACACATTTCACTACACACTAGTGCTGGACTAGTAACGAATTGGTCACATTCTGTTTAGTGACACTAAACCTTACTAAAACAAACCTACACCATGGATGATATTTGCTCGCGAAAGTGTTCCCGTCGCGTCAAAGCTCACGCGGTTTTTTCCTCTTCCTCCTCTCCCCCCCCCCCCCCGTCCCTTAACGCGACGCCCTCCACAAATCAAGGGTGGCAATCGGGTTTAATTGTCTTTTTATATTGAACCCGATCATCTGAGATTGGGAGAAATCCGGTTTAATTGCTTCTAATTGCAGAACCGCAATTCGCCAGCGGCCCACCGGACACGGCGCCTGCTTCCGCCCATTTGCGCAATTGACGCCATTTTCTTATTGAGCGATTTCCATTTTTCAACAACGACGATGTCCAACAGCGGCGCTCGCACGGCTCTCGGCCCCCCGACGTTGTTGATGATAGCAGCGCGTTATTGCTCGTCTCCGGTGGCGACGAGATCATGTTGATAATTGTTTTTTTACCCTTTTATCTGGCAACAAAACTGACACCTTTTTTTACGAGGAGTCGTGTTTGCATTGACCACAATACCTGCAGTCATAATGCAAACAAAAAACATAACTCTGATAATGAATGCACTAATTCTAGATTTGAAGCTTTCGTGACTGCAAGGATTCATATTCTTAGGTTTTTTCGGTAAAGTCACTGTGTAGGTAAAACATCAAAATTAATAAAAATTAAATCAAACAAAAAATCACGACGTTTCGGAGGCAACACAAGTCTCCGTCATCAGGTGGGACAGTCACAGCCGGATTAGCTGCATCAAGTGAGGCAATGATTCAAGATGTAATCCCTTAAAAGCAAGTTGAGGGGGAGGAGAGGGGGGGGGAGGGCTCATCAGAATGTGGTAGCCAATGAATGGAACCCCACCCCCCTCCCTCCCGATACGTTCCATTCATTGGCTACCACATTCTGATGAGCCCTCCCCCCCCCCCTCTCCTCCCCCTCAACTTGCTTTTAAGGGATTACATCTTGAATCATTGCCTCACTTGATGCAGCTAATCCGGCTGTGACTGATCCCACCTGATGACGGAGACTTGTGTTGCCTCCGAAAAGTCGTGATTTTTTGTTTTATTTTATTTTTATTAATTTAGATGTTTTACCTACGTGACTTTACCGAAAAAACCTAAGAAAAATGAATGCACTGTCCTTGAAGTTGGTTGGTCCACACCCGAGACAGCTTTTCTTAGAGCCTAGTCTCGCATGGTGTTGGACCAGATGACGCCAAAAGGCGCACTCCTGCCTCCTCTTCTTCCTCATGTTGATCAACAACTATGATGAAGAAGACGCCGACGCCCCCCCCACCCCCCCGAGTACGATATCAGCACAGACGAGGAAGCAGCCTAAGCTTTGAATCAGAGTTTCGTATTCATTAAACCAGGTTTTAATTGCCCGAAATCAGGTTTAATTGTTTTAAAGAAAAAACCCGATGCCTGCCGCTGGAAAATTCGGTTTTTTTCCACCCATGCCACAAATGCCTCCTGCCTCCTCTTCTTCCTCCTAACCCGCATCGAGCACGAGACATCTCAACCCCCCCACCCACCCCCGCGCTATCGTCGACGGATCTCTCCCCCCCACCTCTCCCCTCCTCACGCATCGTCCGTTTCTCAACCCCACGTCCGCACCGCCCGCCCAGCGCCCCCCGCCGTGCTCGCTTCCTCGTTCCCCGCACGCTTGAACCTTTGACGGGTCTTACATTTTGCACGCCTCAACTTCCGTGGCCCGGGGGGGGGGGAGGTGGAGAGGATTTGCATACGCGAGCTGGCCCCATTGCGTCACAATCGGTCGTGACCGGCTGCACGAGTTGACTCAAGGAGGCTGGCTCGCGACGCCAAGCATACCATGTGGCGCACGTAGAATTCCGCCGACGCTTACGCTCTTTCCACATTGGACGCTATTTGGTCGCTGAGAAACTGGCACAAGGTGGTTCTGCCTTGTTGATTCTAACGATGCTTCTGCTGCTGTATCCGGCGCAGGCTTGAACCGTGAACGGGGCATGCGTGTAACATGCATGTAACACGAAGTCCTCTACTTGTGGGAACTTTTCCTTTGTGCCAGTATCAAAGCTGCGGAAAAATACGTTTGGGTTTTAATACTTTTCTCTGGCAATAGCAAAACAAGAGGTGCGTTAGGATTTTCAAACGCCAAATAGGTGTGATACCATTTGCAAGGAGTAAAGTGTGCATTAACCATGCACACTTTAAGTGTTCGTTTGCACTTTCAGTGTTTTTTTCTCTAATCCCCGCTTATTGCCGCGTTGAGGAATTGTTTTTGTTTCAATCGGTCGCCCTCATGGCCTCATTCTCAATCGCAAATGATGGCGGCTCAGCGAAGCGGCCACCGTGGCGATGTGGTCACTTTATGCGACAAACGCTAACAACGCCTACATCGAAAAATAAAACCTCGCTGAAAGCAAACGATGTTTTAAGTTTGTCGCTTCAAGAGTTTGTTTCTTCCCCTCCTGCTTAACGACCACCATGAAGGGTGATCTTTTTTACTGTCGATCTCGTGACCTTATTCTCAAAAGTTGACCTCTCTCGCTTGCCCTGATGTTGTCGTCACTGCTTGCAGGGATCGGAGCCGGGAGCAGTGTGGGACGTCAGTTCTTCGGCGCATTTATGCAGAACAACATACTGGGAGTCGACGCGCTTGTGGTGGACTTCGTCAGCTACAACAGCAGCGCTCAGGTCACCGTCTCGGTCCCCGCAGTGAACTTCTCGCAATCCGTCCTCCTGCCTCCCTTCTCCGTCGGCAATGTATCCATCCCGGTAACGACAGAGATCGCAGAGAACGGCATTGTCACCAACAAGGTCGTGTCCGTTCGTTCTGACAGTGACATCTCAGTGTGGGGCTTGTCCAATCGAATTGGAACTACCGATGGATTCATGATGATGCCTGAGCAGGAGCTGGGAACAGAATATTACGTAGTCGCTCCTGTGTCTGGTTCATCAACGAACGAATTCGCGATAGTCAGTCCCTACAACAACGTGACGGTGCAGATGATTTTGAGCAGCAATGTTATTTTCAACGGTGTGACGTACTCTAACGAACTGAACATCACTCTACAAGAGAACCAGGTCGTGCAGTTCCAAGGATCATCTCTGACTGGGACCAGGATACTCTCGAGTCAACCTGTGGCCGTGTTCAGTGGAGATCAGTGCATCACTGTCCACACAGCCTGCAATTTTGTGACAGAGCAGCTTTTCCCTGTACCGCAGTGAGGCTCCTCTTACCTGGTCTTCCCTGTGTCCATCAAGTCAACAGACGACAGCGTCATAATCACCTCGCCTATTAACGCGAATGTTAGTGTCAATGTCAGTGTCGGTGGGAGTTTTACAACCTACACGTTGACCAATTACGGTCGCATCAGCGTACCTGTATATGCAAACCAGACTGTGTCTATAAACTCGTCTGTAAACGTAGGGGTCATGTACATATGCCAGGGAGGGTATTCGGTTCTAGAGTATTACATGGACCCGTTCCAGATGAACATCATACCGACCAGCAAGTTCTCTAACAAGTACCTGTTTGCGACTCAACCAGGTTTTATAAACATGTTAATCGTGATCGCCAAGGATGCAGACAAATGTGGGATCATGATCAACAACGAGCCACTGTGCGATAAGATCCAGTGGGTCCGGACAAACGACCTTCAGTTCGTGGCCGGGGAGCTGAACCTGGGAAGTGGGAATCAGCAGTTCCAGGTGGAACACGCGACTCAGCCGTTTGGGCTCTACCTCTACGGGGTGGCATTCTATGATTCATTTGGCTACGTCCTCAGCTACGGCAACCTAAGAGGTAACTAAACGCTGAGCACCTGTACCAAGATCAGCTGACTTGTGGCAAATCTAACTTCTACTACTACTATTATTATTCCACTAACATACACGACGCCATTACAACCCCCACCACCACCCTCACCACGCCCCTCCCAATTGTGACCTCGCCCACATTTGATTGGCTGCAGTGGGATGACGTCACAACGCCCGTCACATTACAGCCCCTCCCCCCCCTGGTGGATGGGCTGAGTCTGTGCACAACGGAAGTTGTGGGTTGGGCAGAGGCGACCCCCGCTGTGACTCGTCCACTTGGCTTGAGTATTTCATTGACAGCGGCTTCTCACGTTTTGGCCTCGCACGGAGACCCAGAGATGTACAGATACCCATGGACTTCTACAGAGACCCACAGACTCGTCCAGAAACCCACAGACTCCCACAGAGATCCATGGACCTACAAAGAGACCCAGAGACGTACACATAGCCATGGACTTCCACAGAGACCCACAGACGCGTAGAGATACCCACAGACTCCCACAGAGACCCATTGACTTCCACAGAAACCCACAGACTCCTTCCTCATCCTCCACGTGTTTGTCCCACTCCACGTTCCTCCGCTCTCCATGCCGACCTCCACGCTGCCCTGTTCCGGCGCCATCTCTCTTTCTGCTCCTTGGGTCACTACCACATCGCACCCCCCCCCCCCCCACCTCTTCTTCTGCCTTTCTTCATCTCGACCCCCTTTCCATCAACTTGCATCGCTCGCCACCCTCTGACCCACGCGATGTTCCTGTAGCCTCTCCCGCATGACCGAACCACACCCAGAGCCCGTCCCCCTTCTCTCATCTCTGTCGTCTCCTCTGTGAGTTCCACCGCCTCGAGTTTTCCTCTTGCTTCTTCATTTCCCACCCGCCTTGACCTTTGCTTTGTCACGCACCAACATCCACCGCAGCATCCTCATCTCTGCGACCACCATCGCTTGGTCCTCCCTCTTTCTCGTGTCCCAGCACTCGGCCCCCACACAACAGCACCTGCCTCACCACCGTATTGTACTATACACTACACTATACACCAGAGGTGTGGACTCGAGTCATGTGACTTGGACTCGAGTCAGACTCGAGTCATGAATTTGATGACTTGCGACTCGACTTGGACTTGCATAACAATGACTTTGTCCCACCTATGAGATGTGGACTCGAGTCATGTGACTTGGACTCGAGTCAGACTCGAGTCATGAAATTGATGACTTGCGACTCGACTTGGACTTGCATAACAATGACTTTGTCCCACCTCTGCTATACACTACACTACTATACTCTACACCACAAAACACTACACTACTATACACTACTATACACGATACTACTAAACACTATACACTACTATACTATACACTACACTATGCACTACACTATACACTACACTATACACTAAACTACTATACACTACACTACTATACACTACACTACTATACACTACACTACTATACACTACACTACTATACTCTACACCACGAAACACTACACTACTATACACTACTATACACGATACTACTATACACTATGCACTACTATACTATACACTACACAATGCACTACACTATACACTGCTTAATACACTAGGCTATACACCACACTGTACACTACACTACTATACACTACACCACGAAACACTACACCACTATACATTACACTATACACTGCTATACACTACTATACGCAATACTACTATACACTACACTACTTTAGACTACATTATACACTGCACACTTTTCCCTTCAACCAAACTGGGACCCTCTCAGCGCACATTTCAGCCATCCAGCCCTCGTCCTCGTTCTCTGCCCTCACGCTAACCGAGTCTAATTGCGCCTTTGGAACATCTTCATGCATCTCCCCACGTTTCCTGGCTAATTTTTACATTTTTTTCCCACCGGCTTCCACAAATCTGTTGGTGTGAGAATAGGTTTTCACCTTTTTTCAGACAAATTAAACAAATGCATTAAGATGTTAAAACATCAAACTGAAACCTTTGACAAGGAATCATGTCTGCATTAACCAAAATATTTGTGGTCAGAATGCAAACAAAAAACATACTCTGATAATATATGCATTGTCTTTGAGACAGATTTCTTTGGAGCCTAGTCTCAAAAGGTGTTAGACCAGAGGACGCTAAAAGGCCTTTAGGGGAAAACCTATTCTCATATTTTGGTACAGGCAAAGGAGGTCCCAAGATGTAAATCTCTTGGTGACTGATGCCAGCTTCAACAAATCTCTTGGTGTCTCTGATGCCGGATTCAATAAATCTCTTGGCGACTCCGATGTCCTCCGCCATTTTACGATTCGTTCAGTGAAACTCCGTAACTAAAGAGTGTCCCGCGATGCTCTAGGCGGCGTCTGTCGCGTGAACCCCGCCGCCGCGAGCGGCACCATCCAGTTCGCCGATTTACTCGCGAGACCCAACGTTGGCGACTGCCTCTGGACCATCACCGGCGCCGTGGGGACGGCCGTGATCCTTCGCTTCCAGACGTTCAGGTAAGCGGTGCGGGGGGGCGGGGGGGGGGGATAGGTGCACTCACTCTGGCCTCCAGGTTTACCCCCACGTCATGACCCGCTTCGGGCTATTAGAGTCCGCTCTGCCGATGAGCACGGATCGCCTTTGTACGACGGCGATGGAGGTTCAACGTACACGTGTGCTCATGCTAGAGGTTGTTTTTGGAGTGCGAGCGCGTAAGTACGAACGTCGGTTTCACACCTAGTAGGCTTTCGCCACCGATATCATCCATGATAGAGGTATTTTTGGGGTTGGATACGCGTAAATAAATAAATGCTGGGTCGTTAAACTCGCCACTACCCGACACAGCCAATTAGTAAGATGTTTCACGTAAACAGAACGTGGCTAATTCGTTACTAGTAGAGCACTAGTGGGTGGCATAGGGTATAGTGTAGTGTATTGTGGAGTGTATAGTGCAGTGTATAGTGTAGTGTAGTGTTTAGTTTATAGGGTAGATATACAAATCTGGCTGTCACCTGATGAAGCTAGTTCTAATTACTGGCTAAACGTCGTACTCAGATTGTGAATGTTGTGGCTTGGCTCTCCAACACACCGATTGGCATGTTGTGTTTACATGACAAAACCTTACTCATTGGCTTCGTCCGGTGGTGGCGGGTTTAATGACAATTTTATATGTTTACGCAATCTGACCCCAAAAAACCTGTATTATGGAAGTATAAAAACATCATAACCTCCACCACCGACACAGCCAGCAAGGTTTGTCACGTGAAACAACGCGCCAGTTAGTTACGACTTCAGCCCACCGGTTTGTTGGAGAGTAAAGTGCATTGTTAATCCACACATGTAGCCTGTTCCCCTATAACGCGCAGTTTTCATGACGCGAATCGGACATGAATGGATTAAGGAACAAGTTTTTTAAAACGCGGATGCAAATTGGAAATATATAAACACGATCGAGCCGACGAAACTACGTCGAGCATGTGGGGATAAGTGGTCGTGTGGCTGCCTTGGCGTAGCATCATCACACACTCCACTTGGATGCTGCTGGATGCTTGTCGATGCTTCGCACGCACCTCAATCTCTGTTCGGCCTTCATACGCAACTCACGCGTTGTCGTGGGCTGTGCTTTACCCGATTGTATTCATTACAACGCGGCGTTCTTCAACAAACGCAACTGCCGCATTGTCATAGGACAAACTGTCACGTACAACATTCATATACCGAGAGTAAAAATACAAGTATATATGTTCTAGATTTGAAGCTTTCGTGACAGCAAGGATTCATATTCTTAGTTTTTTTTCTTTTTTCGGTAAAGTCACGTAGGTAAAAAATTAAAATTAAAATTATTAAAAGTAAAATAAAAATGACATAAAAATCACGACGTTTCAGAGGCAACACAAGTCTCACTTGATACAGCAAATCTAGCTGTGACGGTCCCACCTGGTGACGGAGACTTGTGTTGCCTCTGAAACGTCGTGATTTTTATTTTATTTTTATTTTACTTTTATTAATTTTAATTTTTTACCTACGTGACTTTACCGAAAAAAAACCCTAAGAATACAAGAATATTTGGCCACCACTTTTTTGGTGGCGGACATCTTTGATTTCGGCGGACATCTTTTATTCCAGGGGCCATCTTTTATTTGTAATGTCACGAACGTTTTGTGGTTTTGAAGCGTTCGCGGCCGTAACGAGAGCTCTGCTCAACGTAAGAATATGTTTTACCTTTTCTGGCAACAAAACAATTGCGTTAATATGTTAAAACACCAAACAAAAACCTTTTTCAAGGAATCATGTCACTACATTAACCACCTATACTTGTGGTGAACATGCAAACTAAAATATGCTTTGGTAGTATATGATGATGATGCATTGTCTTTGAAACTGACTGGTCCACAACACCAGGGACAGCTTTCTTTAGAGCCTAGTCACACACGGCGCCAGAACAGAGGACAATGCCAAAAGGCGACCAGCGCCAGGACAATGCCACCATTGGGGCGTATCACAGCAGCAGCTCTCCGCTGGCCGTGCGCGTGAAGTCTGCAGACGGGCGCCGAGGTCGTCTACGTCTACGACGGGCCGTCCGTGGACTCGCCGCTCCTGGGGAAGTATGACCGCGATGGCGTCCCCGCTCCCATCATCTCGTCTTCCAACACCTTGTCCATAAGGGCCACGTACGACACGAGGGGAATCGTCGGCAACTTCAGCGCGTTTTACAGGGGTGAGTTTTTTTTGTTTGTATGCCGGTTTGTGTGTCTGTCTGTTTGTTCGTCTTGCTGCGATAACGCGGCAAGCCCCTCGCTTGACACGTTGAGCGCTCCCACGCGGCGGCGAGACTCCGGCGAGACTCGCGAGAGGGCCGAGGCTCCCGCCGACCGCCACGTTCATCGTCGTTCCGCGTCGCTGCACCGGTGGGAGCTCGGCCTCCTTCCGATGTTAGTTGCAATTTTCGTCTCTCTGATTTTACATTTACAGGTTACATTTCTCAACCTAACACAGCCACCTCGCTCACCGAGCTCGAGGTTTTTTTGCTTTGCGATCCTCCATTAACGTGCTAATCTCTCACAGGAACATGGCCACCTCAGGATCTTACATTAACTTGCTGGTTTTTCTGGGCAGCCCTTTGATTGGTGGGCAAAACCACCACCGTCGCAGTCGCTGCCCACCACTCACATTAACATTGGCTGCTGACATTTGGGCAACGCCCATTTCAAACCTTTATAAACAGTTTACCTTTAGAAGCTAACCCCTCTTCTTGATGACTTGCGTTGCGTTCGGAACGTCGTAGATTTTTCTTATTTTTTGTTATTTTCTTTGCACCTTACTCTTTGGTTCTTTCGGTAAAGTCACGTAGGTATGAAACAAAATGAACACATTATGCTTTCCCACCTGATGACGTATGCTTGTGTTGCGCGCGAAACGTCGTGATTTTTTTTATTTTCTACCCACGTGACTTTACCGAAAGAACCAAAGAGTGTGGATTCCTGCAGTCATGAAAGCTTCAAATCAAGATTCTTTGAACCTATCTACGTGACTTTACCGAAAGACCCAAAGAATACAGCATCTACATATTCACGCGATCTCACCCTCCACCACCACCAGTGGGGTCACCATGCAGGGAGACGCTCGTCGGAGGCCAGGGATCGCTGTCGTCGTCCAACTTCTCCGCGGCCGGCGAGAGGAGCGCCCTGTGCCGGTGGACCGTCCAGGTGGACCCCAGATACTAGGTCAAGCTGAGGTTCCAGCAGTTCAAGTGAGATCTCGATTGGGGAGGGGCGGGGGGGGGGTCTGTTGTTCGCGCTCCACGTTCCAGAGGCCACGGATTCTTTTGCTTTGGTTAACGGTACACGTAGGGCGCGGTTAGAAGTTCGGCACGCGCTGCACACTGTACACGACTACGCTGCACTATACACTACACGCGACTATACGCGACTGTACGTGTGTGTACGTGTGTGTGTGTACCTGTGTGTGTGTGTACATGTGTGTGTGTACTATATACTATACTCTACACGGCATTACTATACACTACACTATACACGACTATGCACTTCTATACTAAATTGATGAATAATTTCTTTAGAACTGCTTTGTTTCGTTTGTGAGACGTTCACACATGCTACACTACACACCACATGTGCTCTTACATGCTACACTACACTCCCTCGCTCTCCCACCGCCACAGTTTGTCGTCCGACCCCAACTGCGTGGACGAGTCGCTGACAGTCTACGACGACAACGGCGACTCGCTGGGCGCGTTCTGCGGCAGCGTTGTGAGACCACCCGGCCTGCGCTCGTCCTCCAACAGACTCCACCTCGTGCTCGACTCTCTTCGGGGCCTTCAAGGTGAGGCCACGGGGGGGGGGGGGTCCTTGGGAGGTGTTGCCCCAGGGGGGGGGGGGGGGGGAGAGTCCGCCCTGTTCCCCTTCTCCTCTGCGAGGGAGCGGGAGTGGTGGGGTGGACAGACAGATTCAACTAAATAGACGACAACAACAACGACAACACCACTAATGACACCATTGGAACCTCATTTGCCAGTAAAAATATGATTATTTTTTTTACCCTTCTATCTGGCAACAAAACTGACACCTTTTTACAAGGAGTCATGTTTGCATAGACCACAATACCTGCAGTCATAATGCAAACAAAAAACACAACTCTGATATCATATTTTTACTGGCAAATGAGGTTCCAATGGTGTAAATGCTTACCCCAAGCTCTCATACTCTGATGGTGCATCATCTTTGAGTTGTGCGCCTTTTGGCGTCATCTGGTCCAACCCATGTGAGACTAGGCTCTAAGGAAAGCTGTCTCGGGTGTGGACCAATCAACTTCAAGGACAGTGCATATCATTATCAGAGTTGTTTCCTTTTTTTTGCATTTTGACTGCTTGTGTTGTGGTTATTGCGAACATGATGCCTTGTATAAAGGTGTCAGTTTTTGTACCAGTTGAAAGGGTAAAAACCTATTACTATATTTTGCCACTGGTAAAGGAGATGTCTCGTAGTTTATTCGTGTCCTTCATGAGGGCAGTCACACGTCTGTGATAACGACCAGACACGTGTCACCCTCATCGCCCTCCATGTCCTACGCAGCGCCACAAATCTCGCACAAATCTTCCTCAGCATCATAAATCTTACACAAATCTTACTCAGCGTCACAAATCTTACACAAATCTTACTCAGCGTCACAAATCTCACACAAATCTTACTCAGCATCACAAATCTTACACAAATACTTCACAGAGTCACAAATCTTACACAAATCTTACTCAGCATCAGAAATCTTACATAGATCTTACACAAATCTTACTCAGCCCCCCCCCACCCCCCACGCATCGCACCGTTATCAACTCCTCGAAACTTCCCCGAAACTCGAACCTCGAGTTTGTTAAAGGAAGTTAACTAACTTTGTTTGTTTGTCGTTGTTGTTGTTGTTGTTTATTGCACAGGGGACGGAGTCGTCGTCAACTTTGAAACGATTAATCCGATTAAGGTCTCGAAAAGTGAGTACGTCGCAACAGCGGCGAGTGCACCGCACTTGAATCCAAAGCCGCGTTCCTCGACACGTTTCAGCTATGAAACTAGATTTGAAGCTTTCGCGACTGCAGGAATTACTCTTTGTTTCTGTCGGTAAAGTGACGTCGAAAGAGATTAAATTAAATAATAACAGAATACGACGTTTCTATGTCAACACGAGCAACCATCATCAGGTACAAATGAATGGGGAAACAAACATAGTAAACTTGGAAATATAATGCGAATAAGAATGTATCAGCTGTGTTTTATTTGTAGCACGTGAGGCCCCGATGAGCCATGCTACGTAGCTATTGTTCCATTAGCGATCTGACCGTCACAAATGATAGAAGCTCAACAATGTTGCTGATATCATCATCACCATAGCGTGTACATTCATACACATAGAGGCCCATAGAGGCCCAAACAGACCCATAGAGACCTACAGAGAACCATAGAGACCCATGAAGACCCATCGAGATCCATAGAGACCCATAGAGATCCATACAGACCCACAAAGACCCATAGAGACCCATAGAGACCCACAGAGACCCATAGAGACCCACAAAGACCTACAGAGACCCGTAGAAACCCACAGCAGCAGCAGGCCTCGTCAGGGTCAGGATCGTACCGATGACGTGATTTCACTTCCATCTTTGCCGAATCGTTTTGATGACGTAATGACGTAATGACGCACTTAGTCAGAACGGGAGAGGGGCAAATTATAATGAAAGCGGACGGGATCGTGACCCTCCCGTTTCAACAGACGGGTGGGCAGAGCTCAATGCGTGAAAAACACCCACCCACCCATCAACCCCACCCACCCACTCACCCACCAACCCCACTCACTCACTCACCCTCTCACATACCCATCCACAAACCCCACCCACCAACCCCACCTTCTCACCCACTCACAAACCCACCCACTCACTCACCTACCCACTCACAAACCCACCCACTCACAAACCCACCCACCCACTCACCCACTCACATACCCACCCACCCTACCCACCCACCCACTCACAAACCCACCCACTCACAAACCCACCCACCCACTCATATACCCACCCACCCCACCAACCCACTGACCCACTCACATACCCACCCATCAACCCCACCCACTCACAAACCCACCCACGCACATACCCACCCACCCCACCTACCCACTCACCCACTCACATACCCACCCATCTACCCACTCATCCACTCACACCCACTCACATACTCCACCCACCTACCAACCCCACTCACCACACCCACCCACCGCACCCCTCCTGTCGACGCGGTCTCCGCCACCCTCCCGCAAGGCTGCGGCGTCGCCAACGCGTCCGTCCTGAGCGCCTGGCCCTGGCAGGTGACCGTCACGAGGCAGACGGACCAGCTGCAGTGCCTCGGCTCCCTCCTGTCCAACTCGTGGGTGGTGACCGCGGCGAGCTGCCTGCGAGAGAGGTCAGCCCCTGGGCCTCGACACGGCGGCCCCCCAGAGTTGTTGTCACCTAGCGGCCACCTCGAGTTCGGGATTTCGCGAATTACTAAATGTGTTCATTAATCACTCGCTACGTGTCCGACTTCTGAATTCTCGAGTTACTACATTTGTTCATTAATATTCTTAGGTTTTTTTTTCGGTAAAGTCACGTAGGTAAACATTTTTTATTTAAAGTAAAATAAAAAAACAAAATAAAAATCAACACAAGCCTACGTCTTCAGGTGGAACCGTCACAGCACGACAGCTCTATCAAGTATTTTATTTATATTTTACTTTTATTAATTTTAATTTGTTACCTACGTGACTTTAACGAAAAAAAAAACCTAAGAATATGAATCCTTGCAGTCACGAAAACTTCAAATCTAGAATTGTTCATTAATCCCTGGCAAAGTGTCCCACTTCTGAAATCTCGACTTACTAAATGTGTTTTCATTAATCCCTCGCTATAGGCACGCGCGTGTTCTGGATTTCGCGAGTTTTTTCCATATTCGCGAGTTACTGAATACGCGCACTAATTCCCTACTCACGAGCATACATGCCAGACCACCAACCAACTTTCGCACTCGTGTACGTGTGTTTTTACATGTGTGTAAGCGCGTGTGTGTATGTACATGTGTGTATGTACGTGTGTATGTGTGTGTGTATGTGTGTATGTGTATGTGCGTGTGTGTATGTACGCGTGTCTGTATGTGTGTGTATGTACGTGTGTGTATGTGTGTGTCTGTACGTGTGTGTATGCACGAGTGTGTGTGTGTATGTACGTGTGTGTATGTACGTGTGTGTGTATGTGTGTGTACGTGTGTGTGTACGCGTGTGTGTATGTGTGTGTATTTACGTGTGTGCGTGTATGTGTGTGTGCGTACGTGTATGTGTGTGTGCGTACGTGTATGTGTGTGTGCGTACGTGTATGTGTGTGTGCGTACGCGCCTGCACGTCCGTTCAGTCCCGGCAACTACAGCTGGAACTGCACCACGGCCTCCGACGAGCGTCTGGACGTGACGGCCATCTTGGTCGACCCCAAGTTCTCCGCGGCGACCGGCGCCCACGACGTCGCCATGCTGCGGCTGGGCTGGCGGGCGACGTTGGGGCCGTCCGTGCAGGCGGTGTGCCTGCCCTCGCGATACGAGCAGAGCCCCCCGCTGGGACGCAGCTGCCAGGCGCTGGGCTTGCGGCGCAGCGACGGTGCGTAGTGTATAGCTAGTACATTAGTGTACGTCATGTAGTGTATAGTGTATAGCTAGTACGTTAGGGTTCGTCATGTAGCGAACATCTCCGCGGTTTCCTACGCGCGTACAAAATGGCGGCCCAACGCGCGAACATCTCTGCGGTTTCCCACACGCGTACAAAATGGCGTCCCAACACGCGAACATATCCGCGATTTCCCACGCGCGTACAAAATGGCGGCCCAACGCGCGAACATCTCCGCGGTTTCCCGCGCGCGTACAAAATGGCGGACCAACGCGCAAACATTTCCGCGGTTTCCTGCGCACGTACAAAATGGCGGACCAACGCGCGAACATCTCCGCGGTTTCCTGCGCGCGTACAAAATGGCGTCCCAACGCGCGAACATCTCCGCGGTTTCCTGCGCGCGTACAAAATGGCGTCCCAACGCGCGAACATCTCCGCGGTTTCCCGCGCGCGTACAAAATGGCGTCCCAAACGCGCGAACATCTCCGCGGTTTCCTGCGCGCGTACAAAATGGTGGCCCAATGCGCGAAAATCTCCGCGGTTTCCCGCGCGTACAAAATGGCGGCCCAACGCGCGAACATCTCCGCGGTTTCCCGCGCGCGTACAAAATGGCAGCCCAACACGCGAACATCTCCGCGATTTCCCGCACGCGTACAAAATGGCGGCCCAATGCGTGAAAATCTCTGCGGTTTCCCGCGCGCGTACAAAATGGCGGCCCAACGCGCGAACATCTCCTCAGTTTCCTGGGCGCGTACAAAATTGCGTCCCAACGCGCGAACATCTCCGCGGTTTCCCGCGCGCGTACAAAATGGCGTCCCAATGCGCGACAATCTGAGCGGTTTCCCGCGCGCGTACAAAATGGCGGCCCAACGCGCGAAAATCTCTGCGGTATCCCGCGCGCGTACAAAATGGCGGCCGTATGCTCGAAGGCAATATTCGCGCAAAATCATTCAACGCGGTTCTCCCCGCATTTGTATCGCAGTATACTCCTTTGGGAATCACAACGGACAATCCATGCCCCATGTTTACACCCTCCGACGTCTCTGCGCATCAGCCGCAGCGGGGGAAATTTAAAGCAGTTTCTCTCCAAGACTCGTGTTGTAGCAATCAGCTGTCTCAACCGAGCTGAGAAGACACCTCGCTCACACGCTCCTTCTCGCAATGCAGCCCCTGGCTGCATGCAATCGAGCGGAGGGAGCAACAACAGACAGGAACCCACTGGTCCTGCCAACCAGAATCTCTATGACAATAACCACGGAATTTCAGCACCCAACTCAAAAGCAACTCACCATATGCTCCGTGAGCCTCTGTGTCACTGTTTCAGGCGCGCCTCGGAGTGTCTCGAACTCCGGGCAGTCAGGTCAATCCGCCAGCCATAGCATGACGGGACCACACTCATGTTAACACGCAACCATAACAGGGGCATTCTGTGCAGAATCTTTGCCCCAGATAAGCCACAGCCAGCAGCACAATCCAATCACTGGCCCCATATGTCATCGTCACAATCTAACGATCCGTACCAAGGAACACAACAATGCACCTCACAACCCATCGTCGTCGTCTCTCCCCCCCCGCCCCCGACGCCCCACCCCCCAGGCTCTGTGTCGGCCCCCGCCGCTGAGGGCAACGTGCGCCTGGTGAACGAGTCGCTGTGCACGCAGGCGTGGGGCAACTTCAGCCGCGGCATGAAGATGTGTGCCGCCAAGCGTCAGGGTTGGGCCAGTAGCTGTCAGGTGACCCCAACACTACACTATACAATATACTATACACTACACTATACACTACACTACACACTACACTATACACTACACTATACACTACACTATACACTACACTATATACTACACTATACACTACACTATACACTATGATGTGTGCAGTTAAGCGTCAGGGTTGGGCCAGTAGCTGTCAGGTGATGCAACACTACACTATACACTACTACACTATATACTACACTATACACTACACTATACACTACACTATACACTACACTATACACTATACACTACTACACTATACACTACACTACACACTACACTATACACTACACTATACACTACATTATACACTAAAATATACACTACACTATACACTACACACTACACTACACACTACACTACACTATACACTACACTATACACTACACTATACACTACACTACTACACTATACACTACTACACTATACACTACACTATACACTACACTATACACTACACATTACACTATACACTACACTATGCACTACTCTATACACTACTACACTATACACTACTACACTATACACTACTACACAATACACTACACTATACTATACACTACACTATACACTACACACTATACACTACACTATACACTACACTATTATACACTACACTATACATACATACAGACACACGCACACACAATGGGTGTCCCACCTGGATGCTTGAAACATCATCAACGTCCAATCCACCGTCCGCCTTTCCGCCTTCCCCAGCTGGGCCAGGGCGGTGGCGTCTTCTGCCTGGGCACGGACAGGAGGTGGTACCTGACGGGCATCGACAGCCGCCGTGCCGACTGCGCAAACGCCACGCAGCCGGCCGCCTACGGGCGCGTGTGGAAATCCCTCGCCTGGATCGAGGGGAACCTCCCTTAATGACGACGCGGACGCACCTCTGGTTCTGCTCCCAGCCACATAGCCAGATAACCAGATAACCAGATAACCAGATAACCAGATAGCCAGATAACCAGATAGCCAGCCAGCCAAATGGCCAGATAGCCAGCCCACCAGCTAACTATCCAACCAGATAGTCAGTCAGCTAGCCAGCCAGCCAGCTACAATATCACTCACCAACTCACTCACCAACTCGCTCACCAACTCACTCACCAACTCACCAGTACACTCACCAACTCGCTCACCAACTCGCCAACTCACTCAACAACTCACCGGTACACTCACCAACTCACAACTCACCAACTCACTCACCAACTCACCAGTACACTCACCAACTCACAACTCACTCACCAACTTGCTGGCTAGCCAGATAGCCGGCTAGCAAGCCATCCAGCCAGCTCAATATATCGCCAGCCAGCCTGCTAACTATCTAGCCAGATAGGCAACTTGCCGCTAGCCAGCGAGATAGTCAGAGAGCTACGACCAGGCCTACAGCTACCGCGATCGCTGGTCGCTCTTGGGAGGGGAGAATGAAAGACGGGATGACCACGAATGAAACGTTTATTTTTTTCTTTCAGTTACCATTTTGCTATAAAATATATAACTAGTTGTACTAACGCGGCTTTCGCCCCCGGGACTTGGATTCACCACAGCCGGCCGCCTGTGTCCCCCCCCCCCAGTGGCGATGTTCACACACCACACCAGTTACTCGTTTGAGGCTGAGTCGACCTAGGGGAGGTCCGGTTAAAATAATCGTCAGCGGTGGTGGCCGTGAGCGGGAATCGAACTCGGGTCGCCGGGTTCGTAGCGCGGCGTAGCGCTACCCGCTACACTACAATGCGTCATGCTTTCACGTGCGCGGGTCACGTGACAGATGTGACGTCACAGCTCACTTGTCGTGCAAAAAATCTCTGCATTATTGAGCTCCCCCCCCCCAAAAAAAACACAAAAGTGTATTTTTATAATGTTTGCATGGTGTAGAGTCTGGAAAGTACCCACATGGCAAATTTCCAGTTTGTTGCATGTCGGGAAGTACGCTAAACATTTTGTAACAGACACACATAATCACAACTTATATATGGAGATGTGTATTTTTTTATATATAATGTCCATATATATAATATATTATAAATCTTCTTCTTTGCCTTAACGGGAAACGTTTAGTGGATCGACTTTAATCTCCAATTTCCGTTCGATTCTTCGTGCTTCCATCTTGGCTTTTGTGGCACTGACGTCACTCACGAGCGATGACGCTCACTGACGTCACGGATGACGGTGACATTCACGGTGTTGGTGATTTGCGTGGGGTGGTTTTTTCGCGGTGTAAATTTTGTGTCCAATTTGTTGTTGTTGTTGTTTTTATTTTGGCGACACGACAATAAATGGTTGCGGATTTTGGTGAAGGACACACAAAGCTCCCCCAGGTAGCCTCTAGCAGGGCTGTAGGGGCAAGTGTTGCTAGTAGCGAGTAGCACCACGTATAATGAACACACAGACAAAGCTCCCCCAGGTAGCCTCTAGCAGGGCTGTAGGGACAAGTGCTGCTAGCGGCGAGTAGCACCACCTATGATGCACACACAGACAAAGCTCCCCCAGGTAGCCTCTAGCAGGGCTGAAGGGACAAGTGCTGCTAGCGACTAGCACCACCTATGAAGGCTGACAACTGGCTACACACGAGGGAGTGGGGTGGGCCAGGACTACGCCCGCCCGGCCGCCTTTGTCTCCCCAGTGGCGATGTTCACACACCGCACCAGGTACTCATTTGAGGCTGAGTCGACCTAGGGTAGGGCCCAGGACCGGTGCAGATAATCGTCACCAGTGGTGTTTGGCCATGAGTGGGAATCGAACTCTGGTCGCCAGATTCGTAGCGCAGGGTAGCGCTAACCACTACACTACCACTCCCTACACAGACACACACACACGTACACAATACACAGGTACACAATACACAGGTACACACACACACGTGGTAATGTTGTCTTTATTGCCTTAAAAGGTTTAGTGCGACTGCTATATAACGTCTTTATTGAAATCATCATGAATCAGGATACGTTACTTATTACACCCATCACACACACAAAGTGCCTTGCCACAAATTAACCACAATTCTCTCGCCGATCTCAAGGAGCATGGAACATCATCACGCGAACTCCTCCGGTCATCCTTGCAGCAGCAGCGGCGGCGGCGAATTTTGGATGGCCATCGAACAAAGACGGTGGTCACCGCTTCATCGCTGCTGCCCTTTCAGACGCGCTCCTGCGGCCGTCTGGAACGCTCTCCCTTCCGATATCAGGAAGCGACCGGAAGATGCGCACACTTGGAAATAATCATCATCTAGATTTGACAAACTCATTGCTTCACAGAACTGCTCCTTACACCATTGGTACCTCATTTTCCAGTAAAAAATATTATAATTGGTTTTTTACCCTTTTATCTGCCAACAAAACTGACACCTTTTTTACGAGGAGTCATGTTTGCATAGACCACAATACCTGCGGTCGTAATGCAAACAAAAAACACAACTCTGATAATGTATGCGCTGTCCTTGAAGTTGATTGGTCCACACCCGAGACAGCTTTCCTTAGAGCCCAGTCTCACATGGTGTTGGACCAGATGACGCAAAAGGCGCACAACTCAAAGACAACGCACCATCAGAGTATGAGAGCTCGGGGTAAGCATTCACACCATTGGAACCTCATTTGCCAGTAAATAAATATGATACTTGGTTTTTGACCCTTCTATATGGCAACAAAACTGACACCTTTTTTTATGTGAGACTAGGCTCTAAGGAAAGCTGTCTCGGGTGTGGACCAGTGCATATCATTATCATAGTTATGTTTTTTGTTTGCATTATGACTGCAGGTATTGTGGTCTATGCAAACATGACTCCTCGTAAAAAAGGTGTCAGTTTTGTTGCCAGATAAAAGGGTAAAAAAACAATTATCAGAACTGCTCCTTGTCGCGTTTCGTATCGTTGTATTTCCCACCCCCGTGCACCTCCCGATTCGCGCGATTAGCCACGTACGGCGCCGAAGACGTTCAAAGTGCGCGACGTTTCGAACGCTCTTCCCATCCGAGGAAGCCGTCGGGAGCTGTGCACCTTTCAAAATCGTCACCTGCACCGACGAACTGATTCCTGCTCACGAACACAGCGGCAAGCGGTTCCAGTCTGTCGTACTTCTCCCCTCTCCCTGCACCTCCCATTAAGTTTATGTCAAGGTGCGAAAGAAGTTCAACACACACACAAAGATCCGCCGTGTAGCCTTAACAAACTGTAGAGGCAAATGCTGTTAGCGAGCATCTATGAAGGCCGGCACACGAGGGGGTGGGTGGCCAGCACCACGCCCGTCCGCCTTTGTCTCCCTAGTGGCAATGTTTACACATCGCACCATGTACTCATTTTTTAGGCTGAGTCGACCTAGGGGAGGCCCAGGACCGGTTCAGATAATCGTCACTGATGTTGGCCGTGAGCGGGAATCGAACTCGGGTCGCCGGGTTCGTAGCGCAGCGCGCTAACCACTACACCACCGCTCCCCACACACAGACACACACACAGACACACGTGCTCACGTGCCAGCTAGGGTGACTTCTCATTGGTCAGTAGAGTGACCACTACCACCACCACTGGTCAAGTATTCACCACATTGCATTTCTAAAGGGAGACAGGGTGACCAGTGAGGTCTGACTTGGTCTGTTCTAAGGCAGGGCAGCACTGATAAGGGGTTGACAGGCATGTTAACGCGAATCAAATGCGTGTCTAATCATTTGCTGAAAAAGTGTAATTACGAAGAAACTAAACATTTAAAAACACATACATTTTTTAAAAGTGTCAAAAGTTAGAGGGTGATGATGGTGGGTTGGGTCAGTCTGACGTCAGAGTTATGGGGGGGGGGGGTCTTAGCGAAAAACAACCTCAGTGATTGGACGGATTCACGCAGCCACGCGATTGGTCGCCTTCGTATCAATAATCTCTCGCATCCGATTGGTCGATTTACTGCACCCTTCGCCGACTGTGTTTGAGGTTAAGGTCACGTTGATGTTTTAATTTTAGTATTCTGTTCTTTCGGTAAAGTCACGTAGATAGAAAGAAAAATAAAGTCAATAGAAATAAAATTAAAAAAACCACGACGATCATCTTCCTGCTGAAGACAATCCCCGGTGTTGTGATCGAAACTTTGTGGTTTCTATTTTGTATCTTTGTTCACTTCATTCTTCTTTTCTTTCTATCTACGTCACTTTTACCGAAAGCACCAAAGAATGTGAATTCCCGCCGTCACGAAAGTTTTAAGTCAAGGTAAAAAAAAAAATTGTAGGTTAACAAAAAAATATTTGATGGACATTCCACATTCCTATGGCAAAACGGCTCAGGACGGATGCCGAAAAAGATTATTTGCACAAACAAGAAGGTGATGCCAATTAGTTTTGTTGTTGTTGTTGTCGACCGCTGGTAAGAGAACGAATATGACGAGGATGACGAGCCAAGTCAACTCTCTACTGGAGGAGTTGACCCGCTGGTAGATAAACCTCCACCCCCACGTATAAATTTCGATTTAAAGCTTTCGTGACTGCAGGGATTCATCTTCTTGGTTTTTTTCGGTAAAGTCGTCACGTAGAAGGGAAGTAATAAAATAATAAAAATAAAACATAATCAAATAATTCTCACGACGTTTCGGTTACAACGCAAGCAGCCGTCTGCTTGCCTTGTAGCCGAAACGTGTGTTGTAGCCGAAACGTCGTGATAATTATTTTATTATGTTTTATTTTTATTATTTTATTACTTCCCTTCTACGTGACCCCCACGTACAGGTGAGTCTTTCACGTACAGGTGAGTCTACCTGTGCGTGGAAACGTCACCTACCAGAAACAAGTCCACCTAACCCACCTCACCTATCACCCCCCCCCCCTGCCTCTAACCACCCACCACTCTCCCCACCTCTACAGGTGAGCACCGGCTGCCCAGGTGAGTAACGATGCGAGGATGAGGAGGGAGGTGGTGAGGCCGGGCGACGGAGGGTGTTGGCCGGGCGCTGCGGCGGTGGGCGATGGTGTGGCCGGCGAGAGGGTGGTGGTGGTGGCGTTGGTGGTGGTGGCGTTGGTGGTGTCCATGAAGTAGACGGCACGGGTGCCCAGGCTCTGGACGGGACGGAAGTTGTTGACCAGCGGCTCCGTCCCCTTGGCGTCGTAGAACAAGAGGGTGCTGAACAGATCAAGCTGTGGAGCGGTGCGGGTGGGTGAGCGGTTGGGCAGTGGTTTAGCAAACAACAACAACAACCACACAGGCCAACACACACATACACAGCTATATCCACACACACATAGGTACACACACACCTATACCCACACACACACAGGTACACACACACCTATACCCACACACACACAGGTACACAACAACAACCGCCATTCGCCACTAAGTGGCGGTGACGTCACCACGACGCTTGTGCCAGGCCATGTGCACCCTGAGGCCACGTGAAGTGTCGAACGCCCGCTGGCAGGAGGTCACGGGGCAGACCCAGGTGCCACGGGTCGACTGACTGAGATGACCGAGATGACTGGCTGATGCACCACCTGTGCCCCCTGCTGTGCCAACTTGCTGTGCTTTAGCCACCCGGCGCTCCGCTCGTTGTTGTGAGCGTCGCTCCTCCGCCCTCCGTTGTTGCTGGAGGGCGACTGCCTCCAACTGCCCAGTAGCGTCCTTCACGAGCCTTCTCCACAGAGGCCGATCTTGACACCGCTGGTACCAGTCATCGGCAAGTCCACTCAGCTCCACGTCCTCCTGTACCACATCACTCCATCTCTTCTCTAGCCCGTGCCGCGCCCGTTTAGCCCCCTCGATCCGGCCGAACAAAAGCTGTTTGGGCATGCGGTGGCTGGGCATGCGGGCTACATGACCCAGCCAACGCAGCCTTGCCTGCCGGAGGAGCTCACCGATGGGACCACATACACACCACACACACCACACACACCACACACACCACACACACCACACACACCACACACACCACACACACCACACACACCACACACACCACACACACCACACACACCACACACACCACACACACACTCTACACACACCACACACACCACACCACCCTCACCACACACACACCACACACACCACACCACACTCCCCAAACACACAACACACACCACCCCACACTCTACACACACAACACACCTCACTCAACACACACTCTGCACACACACTCTACACACACACACTCTACACACATACTCTACACACACCACACACACCACACCACACACACCACACACACCACACTACACACACCACACACACCACACACACCACACTACACACACACCACACTCTACACACACCGCACACACCGCACACACCGCACACACCACACACACCACACCTGTGCTTGCCCCAGCGAGAGTCGCTTCTGGAATACGCTCCAGATCACCGACTCGTCGCAGGTGGGCGTCGTGAGAGAGCCGTTGTATCGGTAGAAGGAGCCGGCGTTCGATGCGAGCGCTCCCGGCACAAACGACAGGAGGTTCGGGGCCGTCACGCTGCTGTTCATGCCTAGGGCGGACGGGCGGGGGGGGGGGAGGAACAATCAAATCGAGACAAAATTCGTAAGAATTAAATAATAGCGAGCGATCGATAATTCATCTTCTTGGTTCTTTCGGTAAAGTCATCACGTAGAAGGGAAGTAATAAAATAATAAAATAAAACATAATAAAATAATTCTCACGACGTTTCGGCTACAACGCAAGCAGCCGTCTTCAGGTGAAGAATGAGACACTGCCAAGCTAGGAGCTTATATATAAGCTGAGTTGGAGGTGGAAGAAGAAGAGCGCCTTAACAAAAGAATGTGCATATCAAGAGGAATTTAGCATATTCATGGCAAATGCGTAGGAGGTGGGCGGGGGGGTTTCAAAGTCATATTATGCCCATGCATTATGCAGGATCAGCAGCACCAAAGGGAGGGGGCAGGGGGTAGCATTAACAAAGGGGGGGAATGTTAATAGTATGTAGAAGCAATGAAACATGTGAATGGGAGAACGGTGGCAGGAAACCCGCAGCGGTGCAAATAAAGCCTTCCCTGTGGAGAACACAAGATACACAGTCAATGCCAGTGAGTGGACTGCAGTCTGAAAATCACCGTAAACGTGAACACAATCAGTTAAGATCCGAAATGGTTTATTACGTCCTTCCAATGATTGCTGAGCCAAAATCCATCTTCTCGGTTTAATTTATCGTGATCATTAATAATATACGTGCTCCATTGGAACCTCATTTGCCAGTAAAAAATATGATAATTGGTTTTTTACCCTTCTATCTGGCAACAAAACTGACACCTTTTTTTTTTCAAGGAGTCATGTTTGCATTGACCACAATACCTGCAGTCATAATGCAAACAAAAAACATGACTGATAATGTATGTGCACTGTCCTTGAAGTTGATTGGTCCACACCCGAGACAGCTTTCCTTAGAGCCTAGTCTCACATGGTGTTGGACCAGATGACGCTAAAAGACATTATGACTGCAGGTATTGTGGTCTATGTAAACATGACTCCTTGTAAAAAAAAAGGTGGCAGTTTTGTTGCCAGATAAAAGGGTAAAAAACAATTGTCATATTTTTTACTGGCAAATGAGGTTCCAATGGTGTAAATCCTTCACCCCAAGCTCTCATACTCTGATGGTGCATTGTCTTTGAGTTGTGCGCCTTTTGGCGTCATCTGGTCCAACACCATGTGAGACTAGGCTCTAAGAAAAGCTGTCTCGGGTGTGGACCAATCAACTTCAAGGACCATGTGAGACTAGGCTCTAAGGAAAGCTGTCTCGGGTGTGGACCAATCATCTTCAAGGACAATGCGTACATTATCAGAGTTGTGTTTTTTGTTTGCATTATGGCTGCAGGTATTGTGGTCTATGTAAACATGACTCCTTGTAAAAAAGGTGTCAGTTTTGTTGCCAGATAGAAGGGTAAAATAACAAATTATCAATAAACGTGTTGTTGATACGTTAATGATGATTAATGACTATTAGTAATGAATAAATAATTATTTTTATATTGTTGATGAATAATACATGTATTGTTAATACGTGTTCATAAATAATTACTATGAATACTTAATAAATAATTAATATTTACTGAAATTGTTGATAACTAATCATTATTAATAAATACACGCAGTACACACACTACACCGCGTGTGTACTGTGTGTACTCTGTGTGTGTGTGTACTGTGTGCGTGTGTGTGTACTGTGTCAGTACACACACACACACGCAGCACACACAGTACACACACACACAGTACACACACACACAGTAGGTACACACACACAGTACACGCACACACACAGTACACACACAGTACACACACACAGTACACACACAGTACACACACACGCGCGCAGTACACACACAGTACACGCACACGGGCGCAGTACACGCACACAGTACACGCACGCAGTACACACACAGTACACACACACAGTACACGCACACAGTACACACACACAGTACACACACACACAGTACATACACACAGTACACACACACACAGTACATACACACCGTACACACACAGTACACACAGTACACGCTACACACACACGCACGCACAGTACACACACAGTACACACACACACAGCACACACACACAGTACACACACACAGCACACACAGTACACACACACAGTGCACACACATAGTACACACACACAATACACACACACAGTACACACACAGTACACACACACAGTGCACACAGTACACACACACAATACACACACACAGTACACACACAGTACACACACACAGTACACACACACCGTACACACAGTACACACACAGTACAACAGTACACACACACAGTACACACACAGTACACACACACCGTACACACACACAGTACACACACACACAGTACACACACACAGTACACACAGTACACACAGTACAACAGTACACACACACAGTACACACACAGTACACACACACAGTACACACAGTACTCACACACACAGTACACATACACAGTACAACAGTACACAAACACAGTACACACACAGTACACACAATCACCTGGGAGCGAGATGTTGGGCAGCGCTGTGAGGAACGAGTCCAGACTCGAGAAATTCGCTCCCACCTGCGTGTCGAGGAGCGGTGGTGCGAGGGTTGGTGGACCACGCGAGGAATCCGTCAGACGGCCGTGCGGCATCACGCGGGGAGGCATTGCGGCACACTATACACTACACTACTATACACTACACTATACACTACACACTACGTGCATTACACTATACACTGCACTATACACTAAACTATACATACACTACACTATACACTACGAGCATTACACTACATACACTACACTATACACTACGTGCATTACACTATACACTACACTATACACTACGTGCATTACACTATACACTACACGATACACTACACTATACCCTACGTGCATTACACTATACACTACACTATACACTACACACTACGCTACGAGCATTACACTATACACTACACTATACACTACACTATACACTACGTGCATTACACTATACACTACACTATACACTACACTATACACTACACACTGCACACACTACACTATACACTACACACACTACACTCACTACACTACGCACTACACTACACAGTAAACACTGGTGGGTGGGTGGGTGGGGTGACAGAGGCTGGTGGGGTGCGTGGCTACACTACACTATACACTACGTACGCTACACACACCACACACTACACTACGCACTACACACCACACTGCACTCACTACACGCACTACACTACACACTACACTATACTACACACACTACACACACTACACACACTACACACACTGCACACACTACACACTACTCTGCACTATACACTACACACAACACACTACACTATACACTGCACACACTACACTATACACTACACACACTGCACACACTGCACACACTACACTACGCACTACACTATACACTACACTACACTATACACTACGTACACTACACACACCACACACTACTCTATACACTACACACACTACACTCACTACACGCACTACACTACACACTACACACACTGCACACACTACACTCACTACACTAAGCACTACACTACACACTACACACACTGTACTGGGTGGGGTGCGTGGCTACCTGGAAGAAGACACCGAACACGGCGAGCCCGTCTGGGTAGCCCTTGGCCGCGCTCACGTTGCCGTAGCTCTGCCTGTAGTTAATGATGTGCATCTGCAATTCACAGCACATCACAGCACGTCACAGAGAGCACGGTGGGGCTAACCGTAGAGACTAGCGTTAGGGGCTAGCGGTAGGAGCTAGGGGCTATCGGTAGAGACTAGCGGTAGGAGCTAGGGCTAGCGGTAAGGACTAGCGTTAGGGGCTAGCGGTAGGAGCTAGGGCTAGCGGTAGGGACTAGCGTTAGGGGCTAGCGGTAGGAGCTAGGGCTAGCGGTAAGGACTAGCATTAGGGGATAGCGGTAGGAGCTAGGGACTAGCGGTAGGGACTAGCGGTAGAGACTATCGGTAGAGACTAGCGTTAGGGGATAGCGGTAGGAGCTAGGGACTAGCGGTAGAGACTAGCGGTAGAGACTATCGGTAGAGACTAGCGTTAGAGGCTAGCGGTAGGAGCTAGGGACTAGCGGTAGAGACTAGCGGTAGAGACTATCGGTAGAGACTAGCGTTAGGGGTTAGCGGTAGGAGCTAGGGACTAGCGGTAGGGACTAGCGGTAGAGACTATCGGTAGAGACTAGCGTTAGGGGATAGCGGTAGGAGCTAGGGGCTAGCGGTAGGGACTAGCGGTAGAGACTATCGGTAGAGACTAGCATTAGGGGTTAGCGGTAGGAGCTAGGGACTAGCGGTAGGGACTAGCGGTAGAGACTATCGGTAGAGACTAGCGTTAGGGGATAGCGGTAGGAGCTAGGACTAGCGGTAGGGACTAGCGGTAGAGACTATCGGTAGAGACTAGCGGTAGGAGCTAGGGACTAGCGGTAGGGACTAGCGGTAGAGACTAGCGTCAGGGGCTAGCGGTAGGAGCTAGGGACTAGCGGTAGGGACTAGCGGTAGAGACTATCGGTAGAGACTAGCGTTAGGGGATAGCGGTAGGAGCTAGGACTAGCGGTAGGGACTAGCGGTAGAGACTATCGGTAGAGACTAGCGGTAGGAGCTAGGGACTAGCGGTAGGGACTAGCGGTAGAGACTAGCGTCAGGGGCTAGCGGTAGGAGCTAGGACTAGCGGTAGGGACTAGCATTAGGGGCTAGCGGTAGGAGCTAGGGACTAGCGGTAGAGACTAGCGTTAGAGACTATTGGTAGAGACTAGCGTCAGGGGCTAGCGGTAGGAGCTAGGGACTAGCGGTAGAGACTAGCGTTAGAGACTATTGGTAGAGACTAGCGTTAGAGGCTAGCGGTAGGAGCTAGGGGCTAGCGGTAGAGACTATCGGTAGAGACTAGCGTTAGGGGCTAGCGGTAGGAGCTAGGGGCTAGTGGTAGAGACTAGCGTCAGGGGCTAGCGGTAGGAGCTAGGGGCTAGTGGTAGAGACTAGCGTCAGGGGCTAGCGGTAGGAGCTAGGGGCTAGTGGTAGAGACTAGCGTCAGGGGCTAGCGGTAGGAGCTAGGGGCTAGCGGTAGGAGCTAGGGGCTAGCGGTAGAGACTAGCGTCAGGGGCTAGCGGTAGGAGCTAGGGGCTAGCGGTAGGAGCTAGGGGCTAGCGGTAGAGACTAGCGTCAGGGGCTAGCGGTAGGAGCTAGGGGCTAGCGGTAGAGACTAGCGTCAGGGGCTAGCGGTAGGAGCTAGGGGCTAGCGGTAGAGACTAGCGTTAGAGACTATTGGTAGAGACTAGCGTCAGGGGCTAGCGGTAGGAGCTAGGGACTAGCGGTAGAGACTAGCGTTAGAGACTATTGGTAGAGACTAGCGTTAGAGGCTAGCGGTAGGAGCTAGGGGCTAGCGGTAGAGACTATCGGTAGAGACTAGCGTTAGGGGTTAGCGGTAGGAGCTAGGGGCTAGTGGTAGAGACTAGCGTCAGGGGCTAGCGGTAGGAGCTAGGGGCTAGCGGTAGAGACTAGCGTTAGGGGTTAGCGGTAGGAGCTAGGGGCTAGCGGTAGGAGCTAGGGGCTAGCGGTAGAGACTAGCGTTAGGGGTTAGCAGTAGGAGCTAGGGACTAGCGGTAGGGACTAGCGGTAGAGACTAGCGTCAGGGGTTAGCAGTAGGAGCTAGGGGTTAGCGGTAGGAGCTAGGGACTAGCGGTAGGGACTAGCGATAGAGACTATCGGTAGAGACTAGCGTTAGGGGTTAGCGGTAGGAGCTAGGGGCTAGCGGTAGGGACTAGCATCAGGGGTTAGCAGTAGGAGCTAGGGCTAGCGGTAGGAGCTAGGGGCTAGCGGTAAGGACTAGCGTCAGGGGTTAGCAGTAGGAGCTAGGGCTAGCGGTAAGGACTAGCGTCAGGGGTTAGCAGTAGGAGCTAGGGCTAGCGGTAAGGACTAGCGTCAGGGGTTAGCAGTAGGAGCTAGGACTAGCGGTAGGGACTAGCGTCAGGGGTTAGCAGTAGGAGCTAGGGCTAGCGGTAAGGACTAGCGTCAGGGGTTAGCAGTAGGAGCTAGGACTAGCGGTAGGGACTAGCGTCAGGGGTTAGCAGTAGGAGCTAGGGCTAGCGGTAAGGACTAGCGTTAGGGACTAGCGTTAAGGGTTAGCAGTAGGAGCTAGGGACTAGCGGTAGGGACTAGCGGTAGAGACTAGCGTCAGGGGTTAGCAGTAGGAGCTAGGGACTAGCGGTAGGGACTAGCGGTAGAGACTAGCGTCAGGGGTTAGCAGTAGGAGCTAGGGACTAGCGGTAGGGACTAGCGGTAGAGACTAGCGTCAGGGGTTAGCGGTAGGAGCTAGGGACTAGCGGGAAGGACTAGCATCAGGGGTTAGCAGTAGGAGCTAGGACTAGCGGTAGGGACTAGCGGTAGGGACTAGCATCAGGGGTTAGCAGTAGGAGCTAGGACTAGCGGTAGGGACTAGCGGTAGAAACTAGCGGTAGGGACTAGCGGTAGGGACTAGCGTCAGGGGTTAGCAGTAGGAGCTAGGACTAGCGGTAGGGACTAGCGGGAAGGACTAGCATCAGGGGTTAGCAGTAGGAGCTAGGACTAGCGGTAGGGACTAGCGGTAGAAACTAGCGGTAGGGACTAGCGGTAGGGACTAGCATCAGGGGTTAGCAGTAGGAGCTAGGGCTAGCGGTAAGGACTAGCGTCAGGGGTTAGCAGTAGAAGCTAGGGCTAGCGGTAAGGACTAGCGTCAGGGGTTAGCAGTAGAAGCTAGGGCTAGCGGTAAGGACTAGCATCAGGGGTTAGCAGTAGGAGCTAGGGCTAGCGGTAAGGACTAGCGTCAGGGGTTAGCAGTAGAAGCTAGGGCTAGCGGTAAGGACTAGCGTCAGGGGTTAGCAGTAGAAGCTAGGGCTAGCGGTAAGGACTAGCGTCAGGGGTTAGCAGTAGAAGCTAGGGCTAGCGGTAGGGACTAGCGGTAGAAAGACAGAGTCTGAAGTTTCAGACGCTGTCTTTCCGACAGACCTGTTCTTCACCTGAAAACGGCTGCTTGCGTTGTGGCCGAAACGTCGTGAGAATTGTATTTGATTATGTTTTATTTTTATTATTTTTATTATTTCCATTCTACGTGATGACTTTACCGAAAGAACCAAGAAGATGAATCCCTGCAGTCACGAAAGCTTTAAATCGAAATTTAAACTAGTGGTAGAGACTAGCGGTAGAGACTAGTGGTAGGGCATAGCAGTAGGGACTATCGGTAGGGGCTAGGCGCTAGCGATCAGAGCCACGCTCATCATCATCTTCACGACTATTAATCCGACGAC
>NC_136345.1:4307274-4317274 GCF_964198595.1 Lampetra fluviatilis | reverse complement strand
AGTCTGTGGGTCTCTGTGTGGTGAGTCTGTGGGTTCTCTGTATGGTGAATCTGTGGGTCTCTGTGTGGTGAGTCTGTGGGTCTCTGTGTGGTGGTGAGTCTCTGTGTGGTGGTGAGTCTGTGGGTATCTGTGTGGTGAGTCTGTGGGTTCTCTGTATGGTGAATCTGTGGGTCTCTGTGTGGTGAGTCTGTGGGTCTCTGTGTGGTGGTGAGTCTGTGGGTCTCTGTGTGGTGGTGAGTCTGTGGGTATCTGTGTGGTGAGTCTGTGGGTTCTCTGTATGGTGAATCTGTGGGTCTCTGTGTGGTGAGTCTGTGGGTCTCTGTGTGGTGGTGAGTCTGTGGGTCTCTGTGTGTGATGAGTCTATGGGTCTCTATGTGATGACTCTATGGGTCTCTGTGTGGTGATGAGTCTATGAGTCTTTGTGTGGTGGTGAGTCTATGGGTCTCTGTGTGTGATGACTCTATGGGTCTCTGTGTGATGAGTCTATGGGTCTCCGTGTAGCGATGACTCTATGGCTCTCCGTGTGATGATGACTCTATGGGTCTCTATGTGGCGATGACTCTATGGGTCTCTATGTGGCGATGACTCTATGGGTCTCCGTGTAGCGATGACTCTATGGCTCTCCGTGTGATGATGACTCTATGGGTCTCCGTGTGGCGATGACTCTGGGTCTCCGTGTGATGATGACTCTATGGGTCTCCGTGTGGCGATGACCCTTTGGGTCTCTCCGTGTGCGATCTCCGAGTGAGCCACCAACCCCCGGGTTGGAACTCACCGCACGACGAGTTTGTGTAGCACCAGTGCGCAGCTGCACACGCACAGGAGGGAAACAGCAGCAACGTGAGACCTCGAATGACCACAACAACAACAACAGCAGCAGCAGCAACCATCGCTACCCCTACTACTGATGGACTCACACACAGAGACAGCTGCCACTGGGGGTGCCCATAAGCTATTGTCCCATACAGCGGCAGCAGCAGCAACCTGAAATCAAATGTTTTCGCTCCGGATGACTGCTGCAAAGTATGATCTTGGTGTTTCGATTTAGTTTAACACGTGTAAGGCTTTCTCGACCATTATTATTTATAATCAACGTTAAGGGGTTTAGATCGCCGCGTTATTTATAAAAGTGTCGTAACCCTCCACCACCCGACACGGCCAATCAGTAAAAAAAGCGTCACGTTGACAAAAGACAAATTAGTTCACTGCTTCAGCCCCCACACCGGTGTGTTGAAGCGTGAAGCCACAACATTTACAATTTTTGAGTAGCACGACGTTTCGCTGGTAATTGCATCCAGCATCGTCGGGCAATTTAGTGCGCTGATCTTTAAAAGGTGCATTGCAAAAATGTTGATACACCTATTGATGCGCCTGCTGTTGTGGAGTGACTCATGCAGCCAGCTATGGCTGCATGTTGTTGATATCGATTGTTGTGAAAAGTCGGTCACAGCTCCTGCGATCACTGTTACATTGCATTTATGGCTTTATTTTGGTGATTTCGAGAACGTTTCTTGGTTTGGCCACGTTTGTTTGTTGTAGTCAGGAGTTAGAATGATGGCTTTAATCTAAGTTGTCTTGCTGTTGTTGTTGTTTGACAGCGTTGGTGTACGGTGCTTTTTGCTCGAAGATTTTTAAGTTTTTTCCTGGATTTTTCTGTTTGCGCATAGTCACTTGAAGATGTTTTGTACCAGTTGAAAGGGTAAAAACCTACTACTATATTTTGCCACTGGTAAAGGAGATGTCTCATAGTGTAAATGCTTACCCCGAGCTCTCAATACTCTGATAGTGCGCTGTTTTTGTAGGTCTCTGTGTGGGTCTATGTGTGGATCTCTGTGGGTCTCTGTGGGGGTCTCTGTGTGGGTCTCTGTGTGGGTCTCTATGGGTCTCTGTGTGGGTCTCTGTGGGTCTGTGTGGGTCTCTGTGTGGGTGTCTGTGTGGTTCTCTGTGTGGGTCTCTGTGTGGGTCTCTGTGTGGGTCTCTGTGGGTCTCTGTGGGTCTCTGTGTGGGTGTCTGTGTGGTTCTCTGTGTGGGTCTCTGTGTGGGTCTTTGTGTGTCTCTGTGTGTGTCTTTGTGTGGGTCTCTGTGTGGGTCTCTGTGTGGGTCTCTGTGTGGGTCTCTGTGTGGGTCTCTGTGGGTCTCTGTGTGGGTGTCTGTGTGGTTCTCTGTGTGGGTCTCTGTGTGGGTCTTTGTGTGTCTCTGTGTGTGTCTTTGTGTGGGTCTCTGTGTGGGTCTCTGTGTGGGTCTCCCCGTGGGTCTCTGTGGGTCTCTGTGTGTCTCTCTGTGGGTCTCTGTGGGTCTCTGTGTGGGTCTCTGTATGGGTCTCTGTGGGTCTCTGTGGGTCTCTGTTTTGTCCCTTAATTAGCGACGAACTTCTCAGGAAGCAGAGAGGGCGTAGCGCTGCACGTGAAATCGTCGTTCTCACGCCCCGGGTCTCATGCTTTCGAATGAGCACACAGCCGTTGAGGCAGCAACCCCGAAGGGCATTTGTTTGTACTTGAGACACTGCTGATGCTGCCTTTTCACCAGAGGAACTAAAAAAATGTCACTCGCCCGCTCACTCACCCACTCACTCACCCACTCACCCACCCACTCACTCACCCACTCACTCACCCACTCACTCACCCAGCCAGTCAGCCAGCCACCCACCCACTCACCCACTCACCCACCCAACCAGCAACCAACTCACCCAGCCACCCACTCGCTCACTCACTCACTCACTCACCCACTCACCCACCCGCTCGCTCACCCACCCACTCACTCACTCACTCACCCACCCACCCATTCACCCAGCCAGCCAGCCACCCACTCACTCACCCACTCACCCACTCACCCACCCACCCAGTCACTTACTCACCCACCCAGCCAGCCACCCACTCACCCACCCACCCACCCACTCACTCACTCACCCTCCCACTCATCCACCCACCCACCGACTCACCCACTCACCCACTCACCCACCCACCCACTCACTTACTCACCCACCCAGCCAGCCACCCACTCACCCACCCACCCACTCACTCACCCTCCCACTCATCCACCCACCCACCGACTCACCCACTCACCCACTCACTCACCCACTCACTCACCCACTCACCCTCCCACTCACTCACTCACCCACTCACTCACCCACTCACCCACCCACCCACTCACTCACTCACCCTCACACTCATCCACCCACCCACCGACTCACCCACTCCCCCACTCACTCAGCCACTCACCCACTCACCCACCCACTCACCCACCCACCCACTCACCCACCCACCCACCCACTCACCCACTCACCCACCCACCCACTCACTTACTCACTCACCCACCCACTCACCCACCCACTCACTCACCCACCTTCCCACTCGCTCACTCACTCACCCACCCACCCACTCGCTCACTCACCCTCCCACTCATCCACCCACCCACCGACTCACCCACTCACTCACCCACTCACTCACTCACCCTCCCACCCACTCACCCACTCACCCACTCACTCACTCACCCACCCACTCACCCACTCACTCACTCACCCACCCACCCACTCACCCACCCACTCACCCACTCACCCACCCACTCACCCTCCCATCCACTCACCCACTAACCCACCCTCCCACTCACCCACTCACCCACACACTCACACACTCACACACTCACCCACCCACTCACTCACCCGCTCACCCACCCACTCACCCACCCACTCACACACTCACCCACCCACCCACTCACCCACCCACCCACTCACCCACCCACCCACTCACTCACTCACCCACCCACCCACTCACCCACTCACCCACCCACTCACCCACTCACCCACCCACTCACCCACTCACCCACCCACTCACCCACTCACCTACCCACTCACTCACCCACTCACTCACCCACTCACTCACCCACTCACCCTCCCACCCACTCACCCACCCACTCACCCACTCACCCACTCACCCACTCACCCACCCACTCACTCACTCACCCACCCACTCACTCACCCACTCACCCACCCACTCACTCACCCACTCACCCACCCACTCACCCACCCACTCACCTTCTGCTGTCACCACCCCCCGCATCTGCACCATGCAGAGCATCAAGAGCAAGGCGCTTCTCACCATCACCACCATCATCACCACCACCACGAACAGCACCTGGAAAATCACAACCACGGATTAGACTCAACGACAATGATGCCGCACGTATAGCCTGTGGGTCGACGGGTCTCTGTGGGGTCCTCTGTGTGGTCTCTGTGTGGTCTCTGTGGGTCTCTAGTGTGGGTCTCTGTGTGTGTCTCTGTTGGGTCTCTGTTGTGGGTCTCTGTGGGGTCTCTGTGGGTCTCTGTGTGGGTCCTCTGTGGGTCTCTGTGTGGGTCTCTGTGTGGTCTCTGTGGGTCTCTGTGTGGGTCTCTGTGTGTGTCTCTGTGGGTCTCTGTGTGGGGTCTCTGTGGGTCTCTGTGTGTCTCTGTGGGTCTCTGTGTGTCTCTGTGTGTCTCTGTGGGTCCTCTGTTGTGTGTCTCTGTGGGTCTCTGTTGGGGTCTCTGTGGGTCTCTGTGTGGGGTCTCTGTGGGTCTCTGTTGGGGTCTCTGTGGGTCTCTGTGGGTTTCTGTGGGGTCCTCTGTGTGTGTCTCTGTGTGCGTCTCTGTGGGTCTCTGTTGGGGTCTCTGTGGGTCTCTGTGGGGTCTCTGTGTGGTCTCTGTGGGTCTCTGTGGGTCTCTGTGGGGTCTCTGTGGGTCTCTGTGGGTCTCTGTGTGGGTCTCTGTCTCCACAGACATCACACACAGAACATACACAACACCTAGGCACACCACACACACACACCACCACACACACACACACACCACACACACACACACCACAAACACCCAGACACACCAACACCACACCAACACACAACATCACACCACACACAGACATACACACACACACAGACATACACACACCTATACACACACCACACACACACACACACACACACACCACACACAAACACCACACACAACCACACACACCACACACACACACCACCACACACACACCACACCACACACACACCCACACACACACCACACACACACACACATCAGTACCCTCCGACGTATGAGAACTCCACACCACACAAAGACCGTCACCCCCTCAGCTGAAGTTTCACCTGAGCGGGACAGCCGCGTGCCTGTCGATGTGGGTGTTATAAAATACAGGGCGGGAGGGGTGTGTGGGGAGGTAGGGGGGGGGGTCTGGTAGGTGGGGGGTGTGTGGGTAGGTGGTGGTGGTGGTGGGTGGGTCGGTGGGGGGGTGTGTGTGGTGGGTGGATGTGTAGGTGTGTAGGTGTGTGTGTCTAGGTGGGTGTGTGGGTGTGTGTGTGGGTGTGTGTGTGGGTGTGTGTGTGTGTGTAGGTGGGTGTGTGTAGGTGGGGTGTGTGGGTGTGTGTGTGTGGCTGGGTGGGTAGGTAGGGTGTGTGTGTAGGTGTATGGGTGTGTAGGTGGGTGGGTTGTGTAGGTGTGTGGTTGTATGGGTGGGTGTGTGGTGTGGGTGGGTGTGTGTGGGTGGGGTGTGTGGGTGTGTAGGTCCGTGTGTAGGTGGGTGTGTAGGTGGGTGTGTAGGTGTGTGGGTGGGTGGGTGGGTGGATGGGTAGGTGGGTCGGTGTGTAGGTGTGTGTGTGTGGGTGGGTGTGTAGGTGTATGGGTGTGTAGGTGGGTGGGTGTGTAGGTGTGTGGTTGTATGGTGGGTGTGTGGGTGGTGGGTGTGTGGGTGGGTGGGTGTGTTGGTGTGTAGGTCCGTGTGTAGGTCGGGTGTGTAGGTGGGTGTGTAGGTGTGTGGGTGGGTGGTGGGTGGTAGGTGGGTCGGTGTGTAGGTGTGTGTGTGTGGGTGGTGTAGGTAGGTGTATGGGTGTGTAGTGTGGGTGGTGTGTAGGTGTGTGGTTGTATGGGTGGGTGTGTGGGTGGGTGGGTGTGTGGATGGGTGGTGTGTGGGTGTGTAGGTCCGTGTGTAGGTGGGTGTGTAGGGTGTGTGGGGTGGGTGGGGTGGGTGGGTGGGTAGGTGGGTCGGTGTGTAGGTGTGTGTTGTGTGGGTAGGCGTATGGGTGGGTAGGTGTGTGTGTGGGTGGTGGTGTGGGTGGGTGTGTGGGTGGGTGGGTGTGTAGGTGGGTGTGTAGGTGTGTGGGTGGGTAGGTGGGTGGGTGGGTGTGTGGGTGTGTAGGTGGGTGTGTAGGTTGGTGTGTGTGTGTTTGTAGGTGTGCGGGTGGGTGGGTGTGTGGGTGGGTGTGTGGGTGGGTGGGTGTGTGGGTGGGTGGGTGTGTAGGTCCGTGTGTAGGTGGGTGTGTAGGTGGGTGTGTAGGTGTGTGGGTGGGTGGGTGGGTAGGTGGGTCGGTGTGTAGGTGTGTGGGTGGGTGTGTAGGTGTATGTGTGTAGGTGTGTATGTGTGTAGGTGTATGTGTGTAGGTGTGTGTGTGTAGGTGTGTGTGTAGGTGTGTGGGTGTGTGGATGTGTGTGTGTGTAGGTGTGTGTGTGTAGGTGTGTAGGTGTGTGTGTGGGTGTGTGTGTGTGTGCAGGTGTGTGTGGGTAGGTGTATGTGTGTAGGTGTATGTGTGTAGGTGTGTATGTGTGTGTGTGTAGGTGTGTGTGTGTAGGTGTGTGTGTAGGTGTGTGTAGGTGTGTGTGTGGGTGTGTGTGTGTGTGCAGGTGTGTGTGGGTAGGTGTATGTGTGTAGGTGTATGTGTGTAGGTGTGTATGTGTGTGTGTGTGTAGGTGTGTGTGTGTAGGTGTGTGTGTAGGTGTGTGTGTGGGTGTGTGTGTGTGCAGGTGTGTGTGGGTAGGTGTATGTGTGTAGGTGTATGTGTGTAGGTGTGTGTGTAGGTGTGTGTGTGTAGGTGTGTGTGTGTAGGTGTGTGTGTGTAGGTGTGTGTGTGTAGGTGTGTGTGTGTAGGTGTGTGTATATAAACCGGCTTCATCACTCACATTCTAATTGATTGGTGAGGGGGGGTGAGGGGGTCAGGGGGTGAGGGGGTGAGGGGGGGATGGGAGGAGGGGGAAAATGTGGGATGGGGGGGAGGGGGGAGGGGGGAGGGGGGGAGGGGGGAGGGGGGGAGGGGGGAGGGGGGAGGGGGGGGGGAGAAGGGAGGGGCGGGGGATGGTGGGAGAGGGGGATGGGGGGAGAAGGGGAGGAGGGGGAGGGGGGCGGGGGATGGGGGGAGGGCGGGATGGGGGAGGGAGGAGGGGTGGATGGGGGGAGGGGAGGGGGGGATGGGGGAGGGGGGGGATGGGAGGAAGGGGGGGATGGAGGGAGGAGGGGGTGATGGGGGGAGGGGGGGAGGAGATGGTGATGATGATGGTGGTGGTGATGATGGTGATGGGATGATGGTGGTGGTGATAATGGTGATGATGGTGATGATGATGGTGATGATGGTGATGGTGGTGATGATGATGATGATGGTAGTGATGATGATGGTGGTGATGATGGTGATGATGATGATGGTGTTGATGGTGGTGATGATGGTAATGATGGTGATGATGATGGTGGTGATGATGGTGATGGTGATGATGATGGTGATGATGGTGATGGTGATGATGATGATGGTGGTGATGATGATAGTGATGATGGTGATGATGGTGATGGTGATGATGATGGTAGTGATGACGGTGATGGTGATGATGGTGATGATGGTGATGGTGGTGATGATGGTGATGGTGATGATGGTGATGGTGATGATGATGGTGGTGATGATGGTGACGAGGGTAATGATGGTGATGATGATGGTGGTGATGATGGTGATGGTGATGATGATGGTGATGATGGTGATGGTGATGATGATGATGGTGGTGATGATGATAGTGATGATGTTGATGATGGTTATGGTGATGATGATGGTAGTGATGACGGTGATGGTGATGATGGTGATGATGGTGATGGTGGTGATGATGGTGATGGTGATGATGGTGATGGTGATGATGATGGTGGTGATGATGGTGACGAGGGTGATGATGGTGGTGATGGTGGTGATGGTGATGATGGTGATGATGGTGATGGTGGTGATGATGATGATCGTGGTGGTGATGATGATGGTGTTGATGGTGATGATGGTGATGATGGTGATGGTGATGATGATGGTAGTGATGACGGTGATGGTGATGATGGTGATGATGGTGATGGTGGTGATGATGGTGATGGTGATGATGGTGATGGTGATGATGATGGTGGTGATGATGGTGATGGTGATGATGGTGGTGATGGTGGTGATGGTGATGATGATGGTGATGGTGATGATGGTGATGATGGTGATGGTGATGATGATGGTAGTGATGACGGTGATGGTGATGATAGTGATGATGGTGATGGTGGTGATGATGGTGATGGTGATGATGGTGATGGTGATGATGATGGTGGTGATGATGGTGACGAGGGTAATGATGGTGATGATGATGGTGGTGATGATGGTGATGGTGATGATGATGGTGATGATGGTGATGGTGATGATGATGATGGTGGTGATGATGATAGTGATGATGGTGATGATGGTGATGATGATGGTAGTGATGACGGTGATGGTGATGATGGTGATGATGGTGACGAGGGTGATGATGGTGGTGATGGTGATGATGGTGATGATGGTGATGATGGTGATGATGGTGGTGATGATGATGGTGATGATGATGGTGTTGATGGTGATGGTGATGATGGTGATGATGTGATGGTGATGATGTGATGATGGTGATGGTGATGATGGTGATGATGGTGATGGTGGTGATGATGGTGATGATGGTGATGATGGTGATGATGATGGTGATGATGGTGATGATGGTGATGATGGTGATGATGGTGGTGATGGTGATGATGGTGATGATGATGGTGATGATGGTGATGATGGTGATGATGGTGATGATGGTGATGATGGTGATGATGGTGATGATGGTGATGGTGATGATGGTGATGATGGTGATGGTGATGATGGTGATGATGGTGATGGTGATGATGGTGATGGTGATGATGATGGTGATGATGGTGATGAGGTGATGATGGTGATGATGGTGATGGTGGTGATGATGGTGATGTGATGGTGATGATGATGATGTGATGGTGGTGATGATGATGATGTGTGGTGATGAGTGATGGTGATGATGGTGATGGTGATGTGATGATGGTGATGGTGATGATGGTGATGAGTGATGATGGTGATGATGGTGATGGTGGTGATGATGGATGGTGATGGTGGTGATGATGATGATGGTGGTGATGATGGTGATGATGGTGATGATGGTGGTGAGTGATGATGATGATGTGGTGATGGTGATGGTGGTGATGATGATGATGTGGTGATGATGATGATGGTGTGATGGTGATGGTGATGGTGATGATGGTGATGGTGATGATGATGGTGGTGATGATGGTGATGGTGATGATGATGGTGGTGATGATGGATGATGGTGATGATGGTGGTGATGGTGATGATGGTGGTGATGTGATGATGTGGTGGTGATGATGATGGTGTTGATGATGATGGTGATGATGATGATGTTGTTCTCTTTGGGTGTTGACCCAACAGTCTGCATGCCGATCCGTGTGACGTGCCAACACCACGTGGTGTGTGACGCGCACAAACCACGTGTGTGGACACACACAATTGGTGTGTGTATGTCCACACACCACCGATGATACACACACAGACAAAGCTCCCCCAGGTAGCCTCTAGCAGGGCTGTAGGGGCAAGTGCTGCTAGTAGCAAGTAGCATCACCTCTGATGTACACACACAGACAAAGCTCCCCCAGGTAGCCTCTAGCAGGGCTGTCGGGGCAAGTGCTGCTAGTAGCGAGTAGCACCACCTATGATGATGAATAGATTGTCCTCTCGGGGCGAGGTGCCGTGATGTCGCATCTCTCTTTCCACGTCGTTCCGTGACCCCCCCCCCCACACACACACAACCCACCCCCTTATGGCGTCTGTGACCACCACAGCGGTCATATGGGGGGCTCTGGACGGGTGCGAGGGGCTGGTAACCCCTCCACCTTCAATTAATTACCACTAAACTCTG